>NC_081183.1:158187099-158391135 GCF_029867415.1 Vicia villosa
AAGGATCAAGAAATTGTGAGGCAAGCAAACTACAAAACGAACTACATATTTGCTTCGATTATAAGAGGAGCACACTCTCAAGACCCAAACGATTCAACGCTAAATCACACACACGCACACCATAATTACTTCAAACTTAATTAATATAAAAAACAATAGCTGAACTATTAAAAATATACCCCGAACTTATAATTTCTTAACGTTAAAACTTTTTATCAATTTTTTTTAATTATATTAACATTTTAAACTAACTATTTTTTATAAACTATTAACATTTTAATGTTTTTTATAAACTAACATTTTAAACTAACTAACTATATATATATATATATATATATATATATATATATATATATATATATATAGATATATATATATATATATATATATATATATATATATATATATATATATATATATATATATATATATATATATATATATATATATATATATATATATATATATATAGGGGATGACTCAAGTGAGAACACTTGGTTATTATGAGAAATGAGAACAATGAATCACGACCATTAAATTTGATTTTAATGGACTGGATTGGTTTCTCTTTCTAGGATCCAGTCCATTAAATATTAAGGATCTTAGAAAGAGAAATCAATCCAGTCCATTAAAATCAAATTTAATGGTCGTGATTCATTGTTCTCATTTCTCATTATAACCAAGTGTTCTCACTTGAGTCGTCCCCTATATATATATATATATATATATATATATATATATATATATATATATATATATATATATATATATATATATATATATATATATATATATATAATAAAAACATTTATAATATAATAAAATAAAAATGTTAATAAAAGAAAAACATTAATAATTATAAAAATGTTAATAAAATAAAAACGTTAATAAAAATGTTTTATAAATTTTTTAACATTTTATAAATATTAACTCTTTAACATTTTACAAATATTAATATTTATAAATATTAACGTTTAACATTTTATAAATATTAATATTATTTTAACGTTTAAATTATTGTCCAGATTTTTTGTAATATATACAAATTTGAAAAACAATAAAAATAAATATTGTTACAAAAATTATTGTCCAATTTTTTTTGAAAACGTTTTATAAATTTTTTAACATTTTATAAACATTAACTTTTTAACATTTTACAAATATTAATATTTATAAATATTAACGTTTAACATTTTACAAATATTAATATTTATAAATATTAACGTTTAACATTTTACAAATATTAATATTATTTTAACGTTTAAATTATTGCCCAGTTTTTTTATAATATATATAAATTTGAAAAGCAACAAAAATATATATTGTTACAAATATATATTTTTATAATATATATAAATTTGAAAAACAACAAAAATATATATTTTTATAATATATATATTTTAACGTTTAATATATAAATTTATTATTATATTAATGTTAAAGTTAATAAAATGTTAGTATGTATATACTGTAAGTATATATTGTTAGTATTAATTGTTAAATATAAGTTGAGTTTCAAACCATAAAAATCAAGAAAAAGAACTAGTTTAATTGGTGGGACAGGTTGCTTGGTTACATATCATGCCCAGTCAGCAAGATTCTCCCGCCCAGTCAACCAAACATGGAATATGGGGTGTCTGAAAACAAAATCTTTTTTTCTAAGGGGCGAAGACAAAAAAAAATTTAATAGGGGGAAAATCAAAATACGCTACTATTGCAGGGGTGAAAGCTATTTAACCCTTATAAAAGTTATGTGCAATTTCGCTATGAAAAACCAGCTTTAGCTACAGTTAAGTAGTTTTCACAACCCACCTAATGGTTATCTTATGCACCACATAAAATTTCAATTTTGTCTCTAGTTTCCATAAATGCACATCCGGAAGCACTCCATATTTTAAAAAAATTTACTATCTACCGTAGATGCATCTACGGAAGCGTATAAAATAAAAGAAAACAAAGTTAATTTCACCTTATTTTTATTTTAAAAATACTTTTGTAGATGCATCTACAGAATATGGTGAAAATAGAGTGTTTCGTAGGTGCATCTACGGAACGGTCTGCTATTTTTTGAATTCATGTCATTTTCATTCAGAAACTCCATTTTTAAAGACATACATTTTCAGATTCAGTAATGCATTTTAAAGACAACAATAGGTAGACCAATAAAAATACAATACATAAATAATGTCGGTTAAAGTGTCGAGTACATCATCAAATACATACAAAAATGAAATATAAATACATCATCAAATATAACTACTGAGTATGTCGGACGTCCTCCTGCGTATCATCATGTGCATCCCCTCCGAATCCACGAAGGGATCTGTTGGCTCTACCCCTAGCATCAAGTGTCCCACGGGTTCTGGCACGATGTCGACGGTACATAAATGCACTTTCTGCCATCCTGATCATATCATCCAGCACATGCCTAGAAGCATTCCCCTCAGAGAATAAACCCTCTCCAATGGCTCTGATGCCCCTGTCAGCTATTTGACGACACAGAGGAAGAAGATCCTGAGTGTGGTCCACCTGAGCCTGATGCGTACGGAGAATCTCCTCGTTGACTAGTCTGAGAGGACTTCCCTCTGCAGCTGGAAGCATGTATGGATGTGAGACTCTGTAGTACCATGTGATGAACCCCTCGGCAAAGCTCCAGTCGTGTTCTGCTAGCGTCGCTCGTGCCTCCTCAAGGACTCTGTTCCGTAGATGCACCTATGGAAGTATGTTAGTTTCAAAAACATTGGATACTTCCGTAGATGGACCTACGGAAGCATGTTAGTTGTGAATACACTGGGTGTTTCCGTATATGGATCTACGGAAAGCCCCAATGTCCATCTCTTTCGTAGACGGGTCTACGGAAACAACTGAAACTCAGAAACGCAACAATGGCATCTGATTATAGTTCCAACAACTACAGACTCAATTTTTTTGGCTTGATCGTCCCTTTAAAACCTCAAACAACCCCTACATTGTCTCTAAACACTATTGTTAAACCTATCAATTCATTTCTATACCTAAATAACACATTCCAATTCAATTTCAAAACTATCTAAAATAACTAAAAATTTCAAAACCTTACCGATTAAAATATCGCTTTGAACTTGATAGATAGTTGAAGTTGATGTTGACAACGTAGCCGAATTTGATAACGATTTTGTGGTAGGGAAAAGAGAGTTTGGGGTTGAGAGAGTATGAGGGTTGAGAGAGTTGAGTTTGAAAATATGAAGAATGAGGGAGAGGAAAGGTTTGGCGCGGGATATAACACCAAAACCTTTCCGTAGATGCACATGCAGAAGACTTTTGTAGGTGCATCTACGGAACAAAACAACGTTTAACAAAAAAAAGGTACTTCCGGAGATGCATCTACGAAAACACGAGGGCAAAATGAACAATTCGGTAGTGCGTGAGAAGGACATGGGGTTGGTTGAGAAATTCTCTAAATAATTAAGAAAATCTGATTAACCCTTTACAATAATAATTTTAAATTTTTGCTCATGTAAATAGATTTATTTTCTAATTCATAAAGATGAGTATTAGAGTATTTTTAGCAAAAGGGATGCAAATGGTGACAATTGGGGCCGCTAAAAAGAGAAGAATTAATATAAGGCCCAACATGCACTAAGGAGGCTTAATTACGTAAGTCCAGTCGATTAACATGTAATGATGACCGATTGAAAAAGCTTGACACAAAGATTTTTCAGATCAAATTTAAACTTATCTTGCGCCTCAAGCAAATCAAATCTCAGTATTAATGAAATTTTTATAAAATTCTGAGGAAATCATATATATATATATATATATATATATATATATATATATATATATATATATATATATATAACCGATTTGATCACTTAATATATCACTTGGGAGTCTTAAAAAGAAAAGACTGTGATTTGTTTTTTATCACCACAATCTACATTAAATGCTTGCCATGAATACACGATCAAATTTCCCAAATGACACACTATAAATAGGTATACCTCTCTTCTTCACTTTTTCTTACATCTCATACTTTCCTGTATCTTTTATTTTGTGAGTTATTCCTCTTGTCATATCCCATACTTTCCTGTATCTTTTATTTTGTGAGTTATTCCTCTTGTCATAAGTGTCACCATGAACTCCTCTAGTCAAAGATCCAGGATACCACCACAAAAAAAGAGATGCCATCATAGCTGCAATGATGAACAAATAGGAAGAAGATAAAAGGATGATCTTAGAGACAAAGATTATAGAGCCTTGATTTATGGGTGCTTTATGGTCTTAAACAAGCACAATGACAAGCTTCGCAACAATAGTATGACAAGCTTCACTAAGTCCGGTTTCACTTTGGTTTTGTGTCCAAAAAAAATGTTGTCATTCTATTTTCATTTACTCTCATCAAGGCATCATCATTTATTTGGTATATGTAGATGACATTTTAATTGTTGGTTCATCTTCCATGCTAGTTCTAGTTCATGATCTCATCAACAAACTCAATCTCGAGTTTGCCTTGAAAAAGCTTGGTAGACCTGAATACTTTTTAGGCATTTGAAGTTAGTTATCATGACCAAGACTCCTTTCTCTTATCTAAGACCAAGTACATTAAAGGCCTCCAAGTAAGAGCCAACATGTCATATGTTAATGGAGCTCCCACACCAATGCTCAACATTCTCAAACTCTACATGGTATTGATACTTTCTTAGATCCTCATTAATAAAGGTCAGTTGTTGGTGGCCTTACACTATGTTACCTAAACTAGACCTAATATTACATTTAGTTAAAACAAGGCATGTCACTTCATGGCCTCTCGTCTTACCACACATTTGAGTGTTGTTGGAAGAACTAAGATACCTAAGTAGCACAATCAAATATGGCTTCACTTTTCTTCTTTCTAATGTTCATAACAAATTCTCTCTTAGAACATATAGTGATAGTGATTGGACCAGTGACATTGATGATAGAAGTTCACTTCTAACTCATGCATTTTCTTTAGTCCAAACCCAATCGCATGAAGTAAACACCGAGATTTCTTTCTTTACCCTATCTTGTGACAATCTCTGTGTTGTTCATCTGGGACATAACCCTGTCCTTCATACTCACACGAAGCACATTGAATTGAACATCCATTTTGTGAGAGAAAAAATATCATCCAAGAAACTCGTTGTCCAACATGTTCCCATGTCACTTCAGATAGCAGATACAGTTACCAAACCTTTAGAACCTGCAACATTTCGTGACCTTATAGTTAAAGTCAAGGTTGGTTTGCAACATCCTTAAGCTTGTGGGGGAGTATTACTAGTATTATTTGTGAAATTCATTAACCTAAGTTCATAGTTTAATTAGCTGCATTGACAGTTAAGAGATAGTTTTGACAGTTAGAAGTTGGTTGGAGGTAGAGAATTCACCCCTGGTGTGACGGTTTTCTTCGACCAGGACCGGACGGATCTTACTCTTATGTGGAAGAATAAGTTGGAAAGCCACTTGTTTGTCCTATGACCTTAATGATTTGGTAATAGACCATACAGTCTAGCATCGTGGCTACTATTCGTCCCTAAGCCGGATCAAACAAGAACAGGAAGTCGTCGATTCAATTGGCTTAGAATCAATAGCCAACGAGTCGATAACCAGATTCTTTAATACGGATATAAAAGCTCACTCATTTCGAAACCACCGAGTTATCTTAAGATAAAATTAAACTTAGTGACAAGGCCTTGAAGGTATATATACTTTGAGTGCTAATCACAGTCATTGTTATATACTCTATGGTTACAATCACTTTTTCTACTCATAACTTTCAAAGGTCTACAATACATACTCTCCAGTAGAGTTGTGTGAGATTTCTTGAGACATCTGTTCACCACAAGATCAAGTTCTTGACATCAATGACCCCATAATCCCAGCAATAAGAACCGTTGGATCTCCTAAAACAGCTGACACAGCAATCTGTACAGCCATTCCAGCCATCTCAGCATACTTCCTAGCCTTACTTTTGCTTCTCCCCCCACCATTTTTTGCAGTGTGCAGACCATTCTTCAAACTCAGAGGAATACCTGTCTCAACCATTGTTGTTGTTCTTCCGTTGCTCCGTCCACTCTCCACAATCATCTCCCTCACACATGCTACATGCAGGTTATACTTCTTGCACGACGACCTGTAATCAGGGACGGATCCATAAATTATGTTACAAATGCAAAAAAATAAATAGATATAACGCGTTTGTTTGCAGATTCATTCTTACCTGTAACTCCAACTCCGCCCTTTTTGTCCACAACGCTGACACGACGAACTCACTTTACGATACAGATACAACTTCATTTCACCGTGATCATCGAGTATCATTGGAAGCTTTGCGCAACAAGGATGAAGATCAAAACCGCACGAAAAGCAGTGATATACAAAACCAGTGACACTCTTTTCGCAGGCATTGCAATAACGGGGTATGTCGCCCGGTGGCTTTGAGAGGAACTGGAAGCAACATTTAGGGTAGAAAGGGTGGAAAAGAGAAGGAGAAGGTATGGAACAATGCATGTGAAGATCATAGTCACAAGTGGTGCAGTTGTAACGCGAGCCTATGCCGATTTCTTTGCAGCCATCACATTTGAATGGGAAATCGGAGTACTGGAATGTTAGTTTGTGTTTTGAGTGGCTGAAATGGGATATTTCGTTGTATCTTTTTGTGGTGTTCATGGTTGTGTCTTTGTGGTGAGAAAATTTGGCAATAGAATACATTGTTTTGGATGATAAGAAGGGGAGGATGGTGTGGAATTGTGGATTTGTTTATTTGGATGTGGGAGAATAGAAAATTTGTTATATGAATTATATAGGATGTGGTGAATCAAATTTAGCTTATGGCTCAAGCAATTGGAAAGAGGAAATGTACTCTTGAAAAATGAGACTTAGATTCGGTTTAAAAGAAATTATGGTAGGATGAAAATTTGATGTTAAATTGTATTTTAAAAAGGACTATAAATTTAAAATTTACAGAATGTGGTTATTTATAAATCATAGTTCTAAAATGCAAATGTATTGCGCTTACAGTAAGATGCATTGTAGTTGTTGCAACGGAGTTTTGATTGAGAAGTGTTTGAAATACATATTTTTTACATTATTGTGAGTGTTAAAATATTTAGATGACTTGATGGTGTGTCCTCCCTCCATTATAAAATTGGATACCCCATGGGGCCCAACCTATTTGGCCAAATTGGAATATATACTACTAATATTTGTGTTCCTTATGTGAGACTAAAATGAATTCTTTCAAATTTACTTCCATATTAATTCTTACTTATACTCATGTATTGTCCAATTAAAGTCAATACCTCACTCCAATTCCCACTCTAAATTGTCATCATACTATAAAAGAGTATATGTATCAAAGAAAAACATAATATAAAAGAGTATATGTATCAAAGAAAAAATAATGGGTTAGTACCACTTTAACCCCCATAATATATGTGAATTTCGCTTTACTCTCATGTAATATTTTGTTTTGGATTATCCTCTGTAATTTATTTATTTTTTGGATTTCCCCTAAACGTATAAATTAAACACTAAATCTGAGAGTAAATAAAAAAAATATATTACAGGGATAACTTGTACATTTAAGGGACAAAAGACATAAATTTTAACATTTCAAGAAGGTGATTCAATATTTTTTTACGTAAATCGAATTTCAATATTGTATATTTAATCCAAAAATAGCCAATTCTCTTACTAACTATTTCAAAATGCCCTTGTCTCTTCTATTAACACTCTTCTACTTTCTATTTTTCTCTCTTTTATTATCAAGTCACACATATCAGTTCTCACAACTTATTTTTGTTAATGGGGTATCATAGAATATGTGTCCTAAAGTATATTGTGGCCCATAAGAATATATACGAGTCTTCTTTAACTTAGATAATACATTATTCTTTATCTAGATAAGTTTTAATTAATTCGTATATGATTAATCTAAATTACAGTTTAATTGCTATATAATGACGCAAAGAATGAAATTCTCAAAAGCCAAGGATATAAATATGAAGTGACTAGCACGCCACCATAAGTTTTTTAAAGGATGTCGAATAAATTCCTTGCCTTAATTTATAGTTTCCTTCTTCAATCCTTTTAGGTTCAATATATCTTCACAGAGAAATTTTATCTTGGCCTTATCCACTTGCATCTTCATCTAGAATGCCAATAATCCATTATGAAAATTAAATTTAAGAAAATAAATTCTTGAATATCTTGCAACGTGTGTCATGGAGAGAGGTGTGTTCATAGTGGTTAGAACTTAGAATCTATATATATGCTATATTCTGTTTCTTTATGAAATAAGTGAGGAGAATCAAACCAATCAAACAATGCTAGCTGAACACGAATAATTAAAGGTGCTGTTTTTGTTTTATTTTTCTTGTTTTTATTTTGACCATTTTTTTCTTCTTTTCTTAGCAAAGAAATCAAACATAATAAACTTTAGAGAAAAAGTGAGTCATTTGTTCTGATACTTACTTGATCCTATTGTTCAGTAATAGTGTCCTTGTATGAGAGTATAAGTTGAATAATACTCTCTTATGAAATTTGTGTTCTGCGTTATTTTTACTCATGTCTCTTTTATATTTGTGAAGAATTAAATTATTCCGTCTAACTTTTCTTAAGCCTTACAGACTAAGCATCCCAAATATTAAAGTAAGTAAGTAACAGAAATTTATTTTATGTTTACAAAGTATGCTAAGCATCCCAAATATTAACATAAACCATCCAGATATTTTCTCTTTGTTTGATGTTGCTGGTTTTTATCAGATACTTCACTTTTGATATTATTCCACGCTATGTTATCAGTGTTATCACGTAGCATATGTCCTGCAAACATAAAACTAACTTAAAGCATGATTGCCACTTTTATTTATTGATTAGTCATACATATTTTTCTCTTTTCTTGCAAACCCCTCTAAAACTTAACTATTTACTAGTCTCTTTTTGTATCCTTACAACATCTAAGTATGATTTCCCCTGTAGCTTGCGTGACATGAATCCGTTAAGGTAATCAACTACTCCAATTCTATTAAACATAGCAGGTCTTTCAGCAGTTATTAGGCTTGGCGTTGGTCCTATAACTTTGCTCATTTGAGGCCTATTAAATGCGGCAATAGATATCCTTTCATTCTTTGCATTAATGGTTGCTCTATGCTCAATGCTTCTATAAATTCCGTTGGTTAATATCTACAAAAGGATTTAAAATATCAACAATATAGTCACAAATTCAATCCCAACAAAACTCTGTTAGCTTATAGCACATGACTGATAACTTATAGTATTTTGTGAAAAATTTATTGTCTATTACCTCCAACATGTCTCCGATGTTGATGACGAAGGCATTAGGGAGAGGTTTGATAGGAATCCACATTCCATCTTTTCTGATTTGAAGGCCTTCCACTTCATTGACTTGGAGAAGGATAGTAAGGGCACCCGAATCAGAATGCGGATTCAATCCAATAACATTTTCTGGTTGAGGACATGGAGGGTAGTAATTCATTCTCATTCCTTGACTTGCATCTTCAAATAACTCTACTATTTCGTTCTATTCAATCTTCAGAGCTTTCTCCATACTACCAATTATTTTCACAACTGTTCTTTTCAGTTCTAAGCAATAAGTCTCGAGATGATCTCTATAATGAATCAACCAAATTGTTTTAATTACAAACATAATTAAGCTAAACACATATCTAAATTGAGAAAGTTAGAAAACCTGAATGGTTTGGGAATAGAAGGAATTAGATGTGGATGCCTTGATTCCAATGGGAAAGTGTTAATGTAAAACAAGTCTGCCCATTCAAGCTTTTGTTCATCAGATACAACAAACAACTGACCAAACCCTTGCATATCATTTGGTGTTTGTTGTAACTTCTTTTTCTCTTCTTTAGGAAGGTTGAAGAATTCTTCAACACCTATCTTCATATTTTCAACAATTGAAGGGCTCACTCCATGATTAATCAGCTGAAATTAATTTTCAAAAATATTTTATAATTCATAAATTGATTTTTTTAAGAGAGAAATTATAGATAAGCAATATGAACCTGGAAGAAACCCCATTCTCTGCATGCTTGGTCAAGATTTTGTAGCTCAGATTCATTATCAGACAACAATTTAGATAGGTCTATAACAGGAACTTGTGGTAAAGAATTTGTGTTTGATACAATAATTGAGTCTTGATTTGGTTGAAGGTATCGTTCTGGAACATTGTTAATGGGTAGTTTTACTAACTCTTGAACAGACGGAACAAGAAGAGAGGTCCCTTGCATAGCCATGGCTGCTCTCTACCTGTAGACCAATCCTTTTGTGTTGATGTATCCTCTTTGGCCCTCTTTGCAATTTTGTATATGACGTGATCATTTTTAATTATAATTCTATACTGTCATGGTGTCATTTTTAATTATAATTCTATACTGTCATTTATAATCATAATATATTTATAATTTATCAAATAAATTATGTGATGGTCATTGAATAGGGATGGAAATTATACCCATTCTAAGTGGGTACTCTAAAAAAAATAAAATTTAGATACAATTCTTTAGGTGTAATTTTTATTATTTTTTAACGAAAATATGACAAATATATTTAAATATCATTTAGTGAATGAAAATAGGAGAAATTTGAATACATGTAAGAGAAAATTATAACTTTCACACAAAATGTGCACTACCAAATAACATTCATTTTGCAAAACAAAATTAAATTAGGGTGTTCTGAAACTCTTTTAACTTACAAAGTCTTCATCATCATCAAGATTAACCGACGTCGGAGATGTTATCTCTACAAAACAAAATAAAAAATTATCATACAAAGTAAAGAATAGACCATTCAAACAAAATTTAAGCCTATTCATATCGATTTCTCACAACAAAAACAAAAATGGCAAGCAACAACCATATAAATTACAATGACAAACAAGATAGATATCAACGTAACCATAACCAAGATGTCTTCCAAAATTAGCACTTAAATGTATTAGGATCTGAGAATAAACTACAAGTATCAACCGTTTTCGAACTTCAAACTAAATCAAAGTTCTAAGTCAATGGCCTAATAGAGATGGCAAGCAGACCCGCACCCGCGGGGGCCACCCGCACTCGAACCCGAGTTGACTGGATTTGGATTTGGGTTCGGATGCGGATTTGGGTAGTGTGAAACCCGCACCCGAAACCCGAAATCACACCCGCTTATGAGGGAATTTGCGCTTATGAGGCGGATAAATCCTTAAGGACAGTGTTTTTACACGCCTCAGGTTTATATAATTGTTTATTATTTTGCAGGTCAAAAATCAATGATTACAAGAAAATAGAATCAAACTACATGGGTGATCAAATTCTACAACATATTTCAATTTCAATTAATCACATAAATTACAATTAATCAGTAATTATGAAAGACATTTAATTTAAAAACATAACCAATTTGTATTTTAATGATCATAATAATATTTATAATGTCAGTTTCTATCTTACTTTTATATCATATAAAAGAAACGTTTATTTTCCAACTTACTAGTTTAATAATTAAGACTATATAATCAATATTTAAGAAAAATAATTATGTTGATTTTTGGTAATAGGACCATCCAAATAAAAACAAACGAGTCATTCATAATAATATCACTTTTCCTTTTATCAATTCATAACAATATCTCCTATTTTTCAATAACAAAAATCTCATATAATAGATTAATCAAACAAACCAAATTTAAAAACAGTCATATTTTATCTTAATTAGAGAAATTCATTTTTATTTCTAAAAATAAAACGTGATTACGGTGAATCTAGTATTTCTATATATGTTTAGAAAATATCATTCATTCAAAATTGTATAACTTTATATGATTTTGGAACACGAACAAAATTATTTTCACATAATATTACCAGTGATAAATAACACTAAAACCTTTAGAATCATAAACCTCTTTTAGCCATCATTGAATAAAAAACAATATAACATTGAGTTTGAAAATATAGAACCTGAATATTTAACAGCATCAACCATGATATGATAAAGCATAAATCCTTAAGATTGTTGTAGAATTTGATCACCCATGTAGTTTGATTCCATTTTCTTGTAATCATTGATTTTTGACATGCAAAATAATAAACAATTATATAAACCTGAGGCGTGTAAAAACTTACGGAGCACAAATCCCCCAGGATTCAACAGGTTCTTCCCAGATTCTCATTATAAATCTGAGGTATCAGAACAACCAGAACTACTCTTTGGGATGACTGGAAGATGTAATCCAAAAACAAAATAGCAAAAAAACAAAAGAGCAACAAAAGAAAAGGAAGTATAAAAGAGGTTTGGTTAGATTATCACGTTAAAGTATTTTATTTTTTCTACTCTTTCTAAAAGTAAGGTGTAGGCATAGATATACATATAAGAGAATAGTATTTTATGACTTGGACTAAGTCAAGTCAATATTATAATAAACTCATGGACCACATTAATTTTGCTTTAAATTATAAATTAAATAATAATAATAATAGTAATTTTCTTTAAAAATATTTTATCTTATTTTTCACTTAAAATTGAGACAAAAACTATTTAAAACTTTTGAAATATCATCAAAATTTACAACAAACGAATACACAATAGGCTTAAGAATTTAAACCCTTTGTTTCATGTAGCTATGTATCAAATGTAGAATTTTTTATATCTTAGTCTGACCTCATCAATCAACTATAAGATCACAGCTTCTTGGACATAGAAAATATTTCTAAAGCACTCGAGAAAACACATCTTCAATAAATTGGAATCTTATAAATATAAAAAGGTTAAAAAAATTAATTTACCTTGCTCTAATTGATGGATCTCATCAAGGTGCTCTTCAGAAAATAAGGAGATGGATTTTCCTTTCAACCAATCTTGCGTGCAAACAAGCGCTTCCACCATTTTAGGTGTTAGACAAGTGCGATAATCACTAACAACCCTTCCACCAGAGCTGAAAGAAGATTTTGAAGCTACAGTAGGGACGGGAGTAGCCAACACTTCTCGAGCTATGCTTGCCAAAATAGGATATCTAGTTAAGTTGACTTTCCACCCACCTAAGATGTCAAACTCAACTGCTTTAACATACGGTACCCGTGTTTTTTGTAGATATGATTCAATTTCAATCTTAGGATCAGACTTATGCCCAGTTTCTTGACTATAATGGCGTAAAATATTATCATCATCATCATTCAGTGATGTGTCTACAGTTTCAAGAAATAAAATGAACATCAGGTAATCATCAATTGAAAGAGATTTCAAGATTAAAGGGAGATTATGGATTATTCTAATTTTTCATTGTTGTACTTTTTCAGTTGTTGATTTTGAAGTGTGAAAATGAATTGATATCAAATACAGAGAAACAAGCTAGTCAAATGGTTACTAATTTATCTCAAAGGATGCACTGTTTGCAGGTTGAGCCTACTTTCATTGCATCATATTTTAAATGAGTACATTAATTAGAAAAATACTTGCATGAACACAAACATAACAAGTGGCTTTAGAAACAACCAATCACAAATTTTTATTAATTAAAAAACAAAAATATTTTTTTTCTCTCT
The DNA here is from genome assembly GCF_029867415.1 of Vicia villosa. Classification (NCBI taxonomy): domain Eukaryota; kingdom Viridiplantae; phylum Streptophyta; class Magnoliopsida; order Fabales; family Fabaceae; genus Vicia; species Vicia villosa. Next base: position 158,200,659 of record NC_081183.1, read on the forward strand.
CCTACTGAATCACAACCACCCCATGAATCTAATTAAAAAAGAAGTTAAATTTTAAATAAATTTAAAAATTTCTCTTTTCTTATTGGTTGTTCCTAACACTAGTGATTTATGTTCGTATCCATGCAAGTTTTTCTCAATTAATTAATACTAATCAATAATCATGCAGGGTGGTAAATCATGCAGATTTCAGTTGAAACAGAAGTGGCGGAGAGGAACAATTTCTTGAAAAATATGCACAGAGGAAATTTAATGAACATGATATCGTTTCGGGAACAATTACTTGAAAAATTCAGAAACACAGAAAATAATTCAGAGATACATAACAGGAAAAAGAGATTGCAACTGAAACCACATGACAACACCTAGAAACAAAGATAAGGAATACAACTTAAACATAATGAAAGGGAGCGAACGAAGAATGTGGATCAAATGTCATCCCTTGAGTTGCTGAATTTGGGATTTCAATTTACTTCCTTCGTTAGTTGTAACAGAACAAGCAATTACTAGTCGGCTGGAACAGGATCAAAATATAATGAATCAGTTGGAATGATTGACAAAAACCATTATATTTTCCAAATTGCAACACACAAGATTGGTAAAGCCAAAAAAAACTTCTACTCATACCACAAATGTACAGTTCAATATTTTACTTATAGATATGATTGATCCTATTCCTAATTGATTTAAGAGTAAGCTAGAAGAGTCTATTCTGCTAGAAGAGTCTATTCTGCTAGAAGGAAAACTCTGCAAAGCCATCGTTTTAGCAGTCGGAGGTCAACAACAAATAAAATTACACTGTATTTAACTGCAGTACGAAAGATCGTCGACCGTCTCATATTTCTGCATGAACTAACACTATACAAGTAAATTAGTGGCTGTCAAATATTAATTTGATTGAAGGCTATCCACAACAAACAATACCAAATCTCATAGAATGTATGTTATAGTAATATACAAAACCCCATAACCTAATTCATACATTGATGTCCCAGCTCTTATAATGCATCGTTCAGCACATTGTACTGCAGTAACATCATGATGGCAGGTCACACAAAGAGTTCTCAAGTTTGCATTCACCTAGAGAAATTATTAAATAAGGTCTAACATTCAAACAGCTAAATAACATCATGATTTATGGGAATTCTGTATTATTGAAATCTCTTGATTCCTAAAACTGTTGGAGTTACTAATAATTGATGCAGTTGCCTCCTATTCATATCAGTATACAATCATAGAAGAGAGAAGATTTTAACAAACTCACTCTTAATTAAGCCATTTTAACTTACTAAGCTGAATCATGTGGAGAAATATGAAACGGTAGAGAACCCTCATACATCAGTGGACGTGCCGGAGTGGTTATCGGGCATGACTAGAAATCATGTGGGCTCTGCCCGCGCAGGTTCGAATCCTGCTGTCCACGATTTTTATTTTTTTTTCAGTTTTCTCAGTGAAGTATTGTTGCGTCCACGATTTTTTTTTTTCAGCAGTTTTCACAGTGAAGTATTGTTGCGTCCACGATTTTTTTTCTTTCAGTTTTCTCAGTGAAGTATTGTTGCGTCCACGATTTTTTTTTTTCAGTTTTCTCAGTGAAGTATTGTTCCACCACATTAAAACACGACTCGACCACTTCACCTTCTATTTCTGGTTCTAGTTTTTTTCCAGTGAAGTATTGTTCCACCACATTAAAACACGACTCCAAATGAATTCAAAATAGTAGAATGTGTGGCAAGCAGTGATTTTAGCTAATAGTATATATGCCAGTAAGAGATCAAATTCACTGCAAATGGACAATCCGAAAACTACTCAACAACTCAAATAAAAGCAATGCCAACAGAAAAAGCCAATAGTGTCCTAAATAAGTTTTTGGCTTCTCTAAAACTACTCAACTGTCAACTATGTCAATCATTACATCGAAATAACCAATCTCAACTATTCCTAAATTCTGGAGGAAAAACATGTTGAAGATGGAAAATCAGAAGAACAATGAAGAGCAATCTGAAACTAAAATCATAAGCCTTTATCTGTGGAATCCGAAAGAAAATTATCGACTGAGGGGGAGAGAAATGAAGAAGATCGATGAGGCATTTAGATGAGAGATGAGAACACATAAACAAGAGAAAGAGACAGTTTTATAAACAAACAAGAAGCTAAACACAAATAGATGTTACATTACAAAATATAGTTGCAAACAGAAGCACCCTAAAGTCTTGAAAATGATGAAAAGTTTTAGCTTCCAACACATTCCAAATAAATAAAAGTCAGCTTTGTACTGTAACAGAAAAACCCAAGTTTGCATGGATCCATGATAACTGAAAATCAATAAATTTCACAAGAACCAGGAATAGATTAATTCCACAACAGCAAATACTGGTTGACAATACAGGAAAACGTCTTCACTTGTGCGGAAGTTTAACAATTTTTTGTAGAACCACCGTCCTTGCCCTTATAATGTCACGGCTACATGTATCAGCTTGAGCTCCTAAATCTTCGACATTCTTCATAAAAACTCCCAACTTCTTCTTTACTTCCTCTATTGCAACTTTCACCCCTTCTTCTTCTTCCTCGATGGCAAAATCCACATTCGTCTTTAAGGATTCAATCTCAACTTCAAGTCGATTAACTAGAATCCGTATATTGTCCAAATCCTTTATAGCTACATAGGATCCAACTTCCAATGCGATAGTAACTTCTTTATGTCCTTTCAATGCATTTTCATAGTTCTTCATCAAGGAATCAATCCACTTTCCCATTGAACCGACTGGTATAGCAGTAAGAGCAGCTAGAGCAGCCGCAACGTGCGGCGAAGCAACGGCTGCAGCTACAACCGAGCAGATTAACACAGAAGCAACCGTGGCAACAAATATGATAAGCGAGACCTTCTTCCAAGTACGAATTTGTTTCAGCTTCTTATCAACCTTGCCTTTTCTGAGTTGCAACTTCTCAAGCATGAGTACTTGCTGATTATAAACAGATTGATATATTTGGAAGAATTCTTCTGTGAAAGGATCACCGACAGCCTTAAAATTCTTCAGCTCCTGTAGCGTCCTCGCATAGCAATTGTCTCCCGACACAGATTCTTCTTCAAACCTTTGAAGAGCAAGATGAATAAGCAACTGACTATCCCTAGCTCTCTTCAAGCACTTGTCTAAAGCGTTGCAGAAATCTAGAGTCTTCAAGCTATTATCGAAATACTCCTCAACAAGCTCAAACAGTTCTTGACTCTCCCATATATCTTTCTTACAGTCCAGTATCACCTTGACAACTTCCTGATTCATCTCAAGTAGACATTCGGTGACTTGTCTGAGTGAATCAAACGAAAGAGATCGAACTTCAACTCCAACTGCAAGAGAATTGATGACCTGATTCGTTCGAGCTTGAAGGTTAGTGTCAAATGACTGCAAATCTGAGTCAAGCTTGCAGGCAGCTTCATATGACCTCAGCTGCGTTACCATATCAGCATTAAGGTTGATATCAGACGGCGTTCCAGGGGTCTTCTTACTCATACGCCCTCCCATTGCTGTAAATTAAATAACCTGATTACAACATAAAGCAAAAAAAGCATAATCAATTTCAAATTAGAACCACTTTGAACACCACAAATCCTGATTAAAACAATCTTTGACCAGTTTTACTTAGCTACCAGCTGAAGAACGAGTTTCCAGGACCTCTTTCCCCGAAAGCAGATAGGATTAAAACAAAAAAGAAATAAGAACCACTTTTTCAAGAAATCGAAACATGGTTTTAAATTGCGGACGCAATATTGCTGATGCAGTAATCTCCGCAACCGCATCAAATCGCAATTATGGTGTGATTAGAAATTACGCATCCTTCCACATTAGGAACCGCATCAGACAACTTCGCTCATGTTTCTTCGAGTATTTTTGTCGAAACTCAAAATTCAAAACCCTAAAACTCAATTTACTTCCGAATTTCGAGAAATTGTAACATGGCTTTAAATTGCGGACGCAATATTGCTGATGCAGTAATCTCCGCAACCACATCAAACCGCAATTATGGTGTGATTAGAAATTACGCGTCCTTCCACATTAGGAACCGCATCACACAACTCCGCACAAATTTCTTCAAGTATTTTTTTCGAAACTCAAAATTCAAAACCCTAAAACTCAATTTACTTCCGAAAAATCTTAACTTTAAGTGTTTTTTAACCGTGTAATTCAAACTCTTTTCAATCAAAATCCACGCCACAACGGCCGTATTGCGCATCGCAACGATCGCAATCGCAACATCCGCATCCGTAATTTAAAACTATGAATGGAAACTACAAGTTTCACCTAATGGTAAAGTGAAAGCTGAAATTATGATTATTTATTAGTGCAATTAAATCATGATCTATTCAACAAATCAATGCACTCTATTGCCATTCACACACATTTACAAAAACAAATTCATTAAAAAAACCAAACTAATTGCCATAAATAAGAACAAGAAAACCCTATTCAATAAAATTGATGAACAATTGAAATGAAGCAGACCCAGATAGAGATTTGAGTAAAGTTGATACCTTTGAGAGCTTTCCAGATAGAAAATGAGAAATGCTGAAAGCAAAAATCGATTTTATTAGCATTTAGTAAAAAAGGAAAGTAAGAGAAATATAGAAAGTGAGTTAAAAAAAGGATGGAATTGGAAGTTACAAAGTGTGGTTACTTGCGAGATACGAAGCAATGCTGTGATTTATGAATCAATGACTTGCACGCACGAACAAATGAATAAAAGAGGGTTTTTGCGGAGGAATGCACCTTGTTTCTTAAGCTTAAATTAGTTTTGTGAAAGTGCAGAGTTTAACGCGCAAAAGATTGAGTAATATATTAAGTAAAGGGTGAAGGGTCCATGATGATAGGTTAAGCTCAAACAGTTAGCGGTTTAGTATATGTTGATGATGCTTTCACTTTTGGACTTTTGGGGTTTTACAAGAAAAAGGAATGTATTTGGTTTATTTGTTTGACAAGTTTCAACTTGAAAATGACATGAGTCTCTTTGCTTTGTTACTTTTTCCCAATAAAAAAAAATTAATGTTCATTAATTTCTTCCTTTTCAACCCTTGGATTGACTTTATTCATCTAATACAAAAACTTATGAAGAAGTCTAAGAGTGTCACTCCAAACTTAAAATGTTGTTACCCGTAACACACCTTAAATTTAAAATTTTTGCTTGAATTAGATTGCTTTATTTATTACCCAACTCTATAAAAAGTTGGGTGAGAATGGTCGGTCGTTGCATTTTTATGATATTTTTTACAATATTTGTAAGAGCTCTTATTTCTATTCATGTGTTTAGTCTTTTAATAAATTTTGAAGAATTGTAAAAAAATTGATGAATGACGAAATCATTCTAAGATGACAAATTTTACAGTGTTTTTATAGCGGAAGTTATAATGACAAGAATGAAGAAAACTTGAATATGAGAATCGGGAGAAAAGAATAAAAATGAACAAAAATTGGCAAAATTCTATGAAGTAGAAATTGTTAGTCACTCATTGGAAAAAATGTATTGCACCATGTATAGTAGTGCAGTGCGTTGTGTGAAGATCTTATGGGATATGTATGTGTTCCGTTGTGGAATCAGAAATGGAGAGAATGGTGGAAACTACGACGGGGTAAAACTTCCTAAGGGATTCAGCGATGCAGCATCATGGATTAAAGGTTGCAATCATGGTGTCTCTTGAATTAGAGACGTTGAACTTGAACTGGTGTCGTTAATCTCCGGTGCGACGGAGCAAAGGGGGTACTTGCATGGTTCGCACTCCAACACTCAACTCATCGTGGTGAGAGTGGAGATTAGAGATTGTGTACCTGAAAATCCTTTGTGAAAGTATTTGTACTTTGGGCTCAATGGAGCGGGTTGGGCAAGTGGGCTTTGTGTTATTGGGCCTTTGGCTGTCACGGAACAATATGCATAACTGTTATAATGCGTAAGGTCCAAATTCTTATTATCAATAGAAATTTTGTTTAATTTTTAGGGTTTTAAGTTTTATAAAAAAAAAATGCACTTTTTAGAGCTTGGAGCTGGGAGTTGAAGATAATTCATGAAAGGAGTCATCTGTCCCTATTGATTGTAATGTTATTTTGCTTCGTTTTTATTTCTTTTGCCATGATTTCTCTTAAAATGATTGGTTAGTTTCATTAGAGTATGCTCCTTTAGATGAATTTATCCTAAACTTGTTAAAGCATGTAATTCGTTGAGTACAATTTATTGTAATGATAAACTTTTATATTATTCAATATCATTTGATTTTAACATTATAAATTGTTGACGAGTTGTTTAATTCTAAATTGTCTTTGAGAACTAAATGTAGATATCACGATTGTACCCAATGGTATTGGGAGACTATTGTTGGAGCGGTAAAGCGGCAAGCAACAAAAGATTTGGAAGTATTCATCCGGGAATTATCGTGTCCACAGAGATTGGTGAGAAGAACTGCCGTTCGACTATCTCGCGTTCTAAGTTTCATGAATTGGGTGCGGAAAAGTAAATGCGGGAAAAGTAAATAAAAGCAGATAAACAATCTCAATAGTCTAAGAGAAATAGTTATGGAGTTGCATTTAGTTCTACCCGTCGAATACTTAAATCTGAAGATCTATCGCTCGACACTCACAATACGCATCAACATCACCGGGCATCATTCGAGATGCCACATCAGTGTCCATGTCTGCAACACCGACGAAAGCTCAACCGTACTATTCACATCAGCGATTTCTCCACCGACACAAACAACACGGAGACATTAGACTCGATACCCACTAAGATTGTTAGTCCTGAATCCATGTCTGCAACCCAGAAACTAACAGCTATCATTCCTAATCAAGATCTATGGTGTCCATGTCTGCAACAACACAAATCCAGAGCATTTAAGCAAAAAGATCAAGAACAACAACAATGAAGATTTGTAAAGCGAATATATAAACGATCCCAAGATCCACAAATATACATACAATAAGAGTAGAAACATACATACAACACCCACCATTGGAATGAAACAAAGGGAAGAGAGAAGATGAACCGGAAAGATCTCACCGGTACAATGAAATCGAGTCAGATCCATGATCAATCCACATGACGTCGCACCCAATGGTGTTTCCTAAGCCTCTAAACTACCAAAAAAGGATCAGAGCTCAACTTGTCAAGAAGAGGTGATAAAAAACCTAAAAAATCTGTTATTAACTATTTATACAAAACTGAGTTTCGCAGTGGGCGCGACGCGCCCTACTTCAGTGCGACGCGCCCTGTATAAATTTACCAAACCGCCCTAGAGCGCGACGCGCCCTAATCCGGCGCGACGCGCCCTAACTTCTGCCAGCTTATGTTCTTCAAACTCAAAGAGGGCGCGACGCGCCCTACAGCGCGCGAAGCGCCCTGCACCAGAACAGCAGAATTATTTCCTCTTTGCTCTCGCAGCCGTGTCTTCGACACTTTATTCCTCCAGGCTCCGAAAACGTAAGAATACCTACAAAAATACAACAAAACTATCAAACGGTATAAAAGTATATGAAAATACAAGTATTCGTAAAGTATACGTATTTACACAAAAACGGGGAATTATTCAAACGGTATTAACAAAAAGCATTGATAAGTGCCACTATTTACATACACAAAATAACTACAATTTGGCACTTAACAACTCTCCCCAACTAGAATCTGTTTGTCCTCAAACAGGGCCAAACACTCAAATCGCAAAAGTAAAAATCCAAAGAATCAAAAATCAACAAGATTTGGAAAAACGAAACAATTGTACGGTTCAAACAAAAACGCACAAACAAAGTAAACACTTACCACTATCCTACAACGACAACATGAAAATGAAACGATTCCTAAGTACAAAAATCATACAAAACATTCTAAACAAAAACAAGCTCAATCACGAATCACGTCTAGCAAAAACTCATCGGTAGATGAAAAACACCGAAAGGTGAGGACTTTGAACACTCATCCAACAATCTTGCAAACAAAAGACAAAATTATGCATTCATCCAAAAATAGTATCGAAAATGCAACGACACGAATCACAAGGGCTTTAAAGGTTGTAATGTGGCTCGGTTAACAAACAAATGATAAGTCCTAAAGCTAATCGAAACAAAAACTTGCCTAAACCTAAGGGAGTAATTACTTCCACAAAGTTTCAAACAATATAATTTCAATCAAACTCTCTTCTTCATCACAAATTTCACACCAAACACAAAACTTATTAGCACACTCTTATTCAAAACTCTTTTTGTTCTTTTCTTTTTCAAACTTTTCTCTTTTTTCTTTCTTTTTCGTTTCTTTCTTTCTCACATTTTTTTTTCTTTTTCTTTTCTTTTCTTTCCACTACCTCATATCAATCACATCATAAAGAGGCAAACACCTTCTCCCCAACTTGAATTCAACCATAACATAAAGTGAATACTCCCTACTTTCTAAGGCAAGGTAAAAATACAACTAAACATCATAGTTAAGGTCAAGAAAACAAAGATAATCAAAATCCATCAAAAAGGGTGAACTATGTCTCAAGTTCAAAAACAAAATGGACAATGACAAAAAGGCTCAAAGGGATACTAATGGTCACACACTCACAAGGTAAAATGACATTTGGCTTATGGTAGTTGTGCTCAAAATCAAACAAGTGCCTTGATCACTTTCGTGCATTCACAAAATCAATACAGACGAAAGATTAAACATAATAATATTCAGTTAAAACAAGAAATGTCGGTCTCTCGCATATATATACAATGGAAAGCCACCTCACATTTATGGTAAAAAGGGGAAACTAATTGTGATTCAAGTCATGAGCAAGTTATGCAAAAAGAATGAGTAATATGAAATTTGTACAAATGAAAAGTCTCAAAAACATGCTATGCTATAGAAAGCGATAAACGAGTACCTTGCTACGTATAAATTCGATCAATCATTACCGCACAACCGGCTTGTTGAATCAATCAAAATCGAAGAATTACCAAATGCGACTCCAAGTAATCGGGCCAAAATTTGAGTCTAAACACAAACAAAAGAATTAAAAATAAATCGATAAAATACTATACTATAAAGCCTTGGTGTAAGTGGGAAAAAGGCGAGCCGAGTGACCCGTTAAAAAGAGGTCACTGGCCAAAAGCTGCCCAGCGCGCGACGCACCCATGAGCGCGCGACGCGCGCTACACCAGAAAAACCAGACCAGTCTAAAAAGACAGATTTTCCAGTGAGCCACCACTTAACACCTACACAACTCAATTACAGAAAAACAGAAAAATAAAACCGTTGGGGTGCCTCCCAACAAGCGCTCGTTTAACGTCGTTAGCTCGACGCCTTTATTGTTTCGCGAATGGTAAGAAACTTCCTCGCGGTACGCCAATGCTTTCGCCTCAAACGCAACCTAAAGAAAATGACCTGCCCAAACACTTAACAAACGAAACTTAAAACATAAAACCACCGCAATGCGATTAATCTCAACCAATCCCCGGCAACGGCGCCATTTTGTTGGAGCGGTAAAGCGGCAAGCAACAAAAGATTTGGAAGTATTCATCCGGGAATTATCGTGTCCACAGAGATTGGTGAGAAGAACTGCCGTTCGACTATCTCGCGTTCTAAGTTTCATGAATTGGGTGCGGAAAAGTAAATGCGGGAAAAGTAAATAAAAGCAGATAAACAATCTCAATAGTCTAAGAGAAATAGTTATGGAGTTGCATTTAGTTCTACCCGTCGAATACTTAAATCTGAAGATCTATCGCTCGACACTCACAATACGCATCAACATCACCGGGCATCATTCGAGATGCCACATCAGTGTCCATGTCTGCAACACCGACGAAAGCTCAACCGTACTATTCACATCAGCGATTTCTCCACCGACACAAACAACACGGAGGCATTAGACTCGATACCCACTAAGATTGTTAGTCCTGAATCCATGTCTGCAACCCAGAAACTAACAGCTATCATTCCTAATCAAGATCTATGGTGTCCATGTCTGCAACAACACAAATCCAGAGCATTTAAGCAAAAAGATCAAGAACAACAACAATGAAGATTTGTAAAGCGAATATATAAACGATCCCAAGATCCACAAATATACATACAATAAGAGTAGAAACATACATACAACACCCACCATTGGAATGAAACAAAGGGAAGAGAGAAGATGAACCGGAAAGATCTCACCGGTACAATGAAATCGAGTCAGATCCATGATCAATCCACATGACGTCGCACCCAATGGTGTTTCCTAAGCCTCTAAACTACCAAAAAAGGATCAGAGCTCAACTTGTCAAGAAGAGGTGATAAAAAACCTAAAAAATCTGTTATTAACTATTTATACAAAACTGAGTTTCGCAGTGGGCGCGACGCGCCCTACTTCAGTGCGACGCGCCCTGTATAAATTTACCAAACCGCCCTAGAGCGCGACGCGCCCTAATCCGGCGCGACGCGCCCTAACTTCTGCCAGCTTATGTTCTTCAAACTCAAAGAGGGCGCGACGCGCCCTACAGCGCGCGAAGCGCCCTGCACCAGAACAGCAGAATTATTTCCTCTTTGCTCTCGCAGCCGTGTCTTCGACACTTTATTCCTCCAGGCTCCGAAAACGTAAGAATACCTACAAAAATACAACAAAACTATCAAACGGTATAAAAGTATATGAAAATACAAGTATTCGTAAAGTATACGTATTTACACAAAAACGGGGAATTATTCAAACGGTATTAACAAAAAGCATTGATAAGTGCCACTATTTACATACACAAAATAACTACAATTTGGCACTTAACAACTATTTATATTGTTATACATATGATACAATTAGCTGATTCTTTTCTCCTCGCCAACTTTCTAATTCCTCTGTGCCACAGGCTTGGCATAAGGATTGACAATGAGATAATGGTACACCACTTTAGTGTATATCCTAGATATGTTAGTGGAAGCCCAGGCAAACAAGTTAATGTTTCTATTGAGTTGGTCGAATAGCTCATGTTTTTCTTCCTTGGTAAGTGAAGTACTTTTCTTTGTCACATGATGGGTAGATGGGCTTATTGTGACTTCCTTCAAGTCTTCAGTGGGAGCGAGTCTCTTGTTGTCTTCCCCCAGCCTAGGATCCTAACGATGGATGTTTGTATCTAGCGCCTCAAGAAGAGGGCACTCACAAAGGCGAGCTACTCCCTATCCATCTCATAACACTCTTTAGCGGTCTGCTAGTTTCCTCAAATTGTCGTGACTCTCCCTTCAGGTAGGGGTACTTTAGGATCAGATACTTGGTGGAAATAACTGCCTCCGATGCATTGATGGCGAGAAGGCCTAATATGTTTTAGCACGACAAGGCGTCTACTATGAGGTAGTTGACTTCAATCGCCTTAGCGTATGCTGAAGGATAGAAAAACACTTAGAAAGGGGGGGATTGAATAAGTGTGACTTTAAATCTTGGACGATAAAAATAAATTGCACAATTATTTTTATCCTGGTTCGCTGTTAACGAAGCTACTCCAGTCCACCCCCGTAGAGATGATTTACCTCAACCTGAGGATTTAATCCACTAATCGCACGGATTACAATGGTTTTCCACTTAGTCCGCAACTAAGTCTTCCAGAGTCTTCTGATCACACACTGATCACTCCAGGAACAACTGCTTAGATACCCTCTAAGACTTTTTCTAGAGTCTACTGATCAACACGATCACTCTAGGCTTAGTTCACTCCTAAGACTTCTCTAGAGTATTCTGATCAACCTGATCACTCTAGTTACAAACTGCTCAGCCAACTGCTAAGACTTCCTAGAGTATACTGATCACACGATCACTCTAGTTCCTTACAACTTAATGTAATCAATTCAAGAGTTTACAAATGCTTCTTAAAAGCGATAATCACAACTGTGATATTTCTCTTAATCGTTTAAGCTTAATCTCACTAAGATATTACAACAGCAATGTAGTGAGTTGATGAAGATTCTGAGCTTTGATTGAATAGCGTTTCAGCAAGTTTATTTTCGTTCAGAGTTGTTAAGAATTGGTAACCTTGCTTCTCATCAGAACTTCATATTTATAGGCGTTGAGAAGATGACCGTTGAATGCATTTAATGCTTTGCGTGTTCCGTACAGCATCGCATTTAATGTTATACGCTTTTGTCAACTACCTCGAGCCTTGTTCACGCTGTGTCTACTGACGTTGCCTTTAGTAGCTTTAACGTTCCTTTTGTCAGTCAGCGTAGTCTGCCACGTGTACTTCCTTCTGATCTGATGTTTGTGAATACGACGTTTGAATATCATCAGAGTCAAACAGCTTGGTGCATAGCATCTTCTGATCTTCTGATCTTGAAGTGCTTCTGTTGCGTGATACCATCTTCTGATCTTCAGTGCTTCTGATCTCGTGTTCTTCTGATGCTTCCATAGACCCATGTTCTGATTCTGCTTCGACCATCTTCTGATGTCTTGCCAGACCATGTTCTGATGTTGCATGCTGAACCATTTGAGACACAACTTCTGAGCGCTGAATTATGCGTACTCTTTATATATATTTCCTGAAAGGGAAATTGCATTGGATTAGAGTACCATATTATCTTAAGCAAAATTCATATTATTGTTATCATCAAAACTAAGATAATTGATAAGAACAAATCTTGTTCTAACAATCTCCCCCTTTTTGATGATGACAAAAACATATATAAATGATATGAATTTGCGATCAGAAAGAGTAGACGGCAAAAGACAAATTACACAGCTATAGCATAAGCATATGAATATGTCTCCCCCTGAGATTAACAATCTCCCCCTGAGATAAATAATCTCCCCCTGAAATAAATACTCGAAGAACTTTGATAAAAGACTTCCCTGATTATTTCGGTAGAGACGATCATATAAGCTTCTGCCTTCAGAGAATTCATAGCTTCTGACTTCTGCTTCCATTGGACAGCTTCAGAACTTGAATTTCTTTAGATCCTTAGAACACTCACAGCTTCTGATTCCTGCTTCCATCGTGGACAGCTTCAGAACTTGAATTTCTTTGATCTTCAGAACATTCACAGCTTCTGACTTCTGCTTCCATTCAGGACAGCTTCAGAACTTGAATTTCTTTGATCTTCAGAACATTCACAGCTTCTGATTTCTGCTTCCATTCAGGACAGCTTCAGAACTTGAGTTTTCTGGATCTTTTAGAACATTCACATCTTCTGATTTCTGCTTCCCTCGGATAGCTTCAGAACTTTGAATGTCTACCAACATCACTTCATGCTAGATTTGTATCAGAACATTGTTGAATGTACCAGAGCATCATCAGAGCATCTCTACATCCTGAAATGTTACAGAACAAAAACTAAACGACAAAAGTCAGCATGAACGAGTTAGAACATAAAATGTATGTTTGAACACATTATATGTATCAGAGCCATATAGGCTGAAATAATGTATCAGAGCAAATAATGTATCAGAGCCATAACATTATATGTATCAGAGCAAATAGAATTTTGTCAGAACAGGATAGACAATGATATTCAAATTCTATTATCAGTGCTTCTGATTCATTCTTCTTTCTTGCTTCTGATCTCTGAAGCTTGACAGCACTCAGCTTGCTTCAGTTTCCAAGAGCTTATTCCTTTTACAGAATAACGCTTCTTATGGTTTTGCTTCTTGTGTTTGCTTTTTGCTTTGAAGATTCTCTTCACTTCTTTATACCTGCAAAACACTTAAACCATATAGAACTTGCAGTTCTTGTTAGTGAATGTGTGGGAGCCTCTTTACCCAGCAACTGATAGATTTAATCAAATCATTTATCATTTATCTTCTCCCCCTTTTTGTCATAACATCAAAAAGAATATTTCAAAAAAAAATTCAGATGCATAAAACGACAAAAGAAATGAAACACACGGAGAAAGAAGTTGATTTCATTGAAGTTTCAAACAGCAGGTTCAGAAGTACATGAAGAAAGGAAAGATCAGATACGCAAAGACAGATGCAACGAGAAGAAAGAAACAACACAGACTCAGTCTAAGATGGCCCTAGTCTTGACAAGATCTTGGTCAGCATCTCTTGAACCATATTGTTGTGTCCTTCTTGCCTCACCATGAAAGCACTATACTGATCATTGAGTGAGCTTTGCTCATCCTGTCTCTTCTGAATTTCTTCTAGAGTCCTTTCAAGACGAGAAGATTCACCAGAAGAAGCTTCACCGCTTTCAACCACAGGAATGACAACTTGATCTGCAGCTTCCATAGAAGTATCATTTGCTGGGATATCCTCAACAGGAATAGTTTTGGCAACATGATCTTCAGCATCTGCTTCTTGCATAGAAGCATCTCCATATTCTGCAGCAGGAATTTCCAAGTCTCCATTCTCAAGTGCCTGAAGAATGACAGCTAGATTCCTTGGAGCAGAAGGACCTTCAACTACTGGTGGGTCAACAACTTCTGGAATGACCAAGTTTGGATCTTTCTCAGACGGGTTTTCCCTTAGATAGTCAAAGAGAGTCTTGAAGTCTCCTAGCAGAACAGGATACTCAGGAATCCAGATAACCATGTCCCTGCATGGGTTTGCTTCCATTGCAGCAGCCAGTCTCAACTGTTCCATCTCATCCACAAAGGGCTTCTCCTCAGCAGCAACACAATTTCTGAGAGGATGGTAGTATATACCATTATCTCCCTCCAGAAGGTAACCAGGGTAACCAGGGGCAGCTGCCACTAGTCTTTTCTGTACTGCTATTGCTTCTACTTGAAAATCCTTGCGAAATCTTCTCCAGAGATTTCTTGTAGAAACATCATCCAGACCATTTAGGAAAGCATCCTTCAGAAGGTCTAGACTGCTAATCACCTCAAGTCTGAAAAGTTCCAGGTAGGTATAGGGTTCAGATTCAGGCGGATTGAAGGTGAATTTGTAGTCAGGATAGAGAAGACAGTAAGGTTCGGAATATTCGATAGGTAAGGGATGAGATATAGAAGTTGGAAGTACGGTGGATGAGGAAGAAGGGATATCTGAGAGAATGATTGATGAGGATGGAATATCAGAAATGATGGATTGAGACGAGGATGGAGTGTTTGTAAAGGGAATTGGTGAGAGAGATTTATCAGAAGGAGTTGGGGGAAGAATACTTAAAGGTGTGGGGTTTAGAATGGGAGAGGAGGAGGATGATGGAGAAGGATTTGGTAGAGTGAAGTTTACTTTTGGTTCAGATGGAGGTGATTGGAAAGATGGTTTAGGGACAGAAGGAGGTGGAGTAAGGACATTTCTGGAGATTTGTACAGAAGAAGAAGAAGAAGATCTGGTTCTGCGAAAGGAATCTCTGATCCTTTTATCTCTTCGTTCTTTAGAGTCCACCTTGTCAGGATCATAGGTGACCCTCAACTTCTTGGCTCTCTCAGCCTCATCTTCTTGTGCCTTTCTTTTTAGCCTTGCCTGACGTTCCTTTTTATCCTTCTTCAGAATATCATCTTTGGATGGAAGTACTCTGCCACGGATCCAAGCAGGATCAACGTCTGATTGCTTCCTCACACAATCTTCCAAGTAAAACTTGACAACTTGATCAAGTTCTTTATGATGCAAAGATATGAATCCTTCAACAGCAATTCTTCTTGACAGAATGTCAGGAAAGCTTGTGCACATAACAGGTACATTCTTAATGACTTCCAGTCCGAACAGATCAACACCATTGAAGATGGGACCTTGAGTTACTCCAAGAAAATGCGAGGCATTACGATTTCTGATGGAGTCCACCACTTTGCTTTCAATCAGAATGTCTGAAATCATCCTTCCGAAAGGAATGGTTGTTCTTGGAATATGAGGGTACTTCGCCCTTTCATCTTCTCTTGACTCAAAGATAGAGGTTTTCAGATTCTCAAATAGAATATGAGAGATGTTGATCTCTATCTTTTTGCCAATGCAGAAAAGAGTATACTTGTGAGTCGGACTGATGTAGGAGGAGCAGCGCATCCTTTTTCTATGGTGAAGAGAACCCAGAATAATCTCAGCCCATACTTTATAAAAAGACTTTAAGTTGCCCGTAAAATGAGAATCAGTTCCAACAACCGTAGAGATTTGTTTTTCAACTAAAGTCCAGTCAACTGTATGGGGTTGAAACTCAGACCAACCTTCTTCATCATCAAGATTGTACAGCTTTCTGATGAGTTTCTCAGTGATAGTCACTTCATGCCCTAGCACGAATGAAATGATGGCAGTTGGGGTAACTGTTGCATGTACCCAAAACTCCTTTACAAGTTCAGGATAAATTGGACCAACCAATCTATCAAGATATTTAGACCATCCTTGCTCAAAGATTCTTGCATCACACTGAAAGCCATTTGCTTTAAGATTGTTGACGTCCACAGCCGATTCACATAGAACTTCCAGTTCTTTCGTGGGTATTAAGCATGTTTTCAACGGAGCATCATTTTTGCTTAAACGGTTCTGTGTGGAAGTGATACTATCTTTAGAGATTGATGAACGAGAAGATGGATTCATTATGATAATGCTTTGTGATCAAATCAAGAACTAGGGTTTGAAGAGAGATGCAACGAGGTGAATGCACAAAAGTGAGAGAAAGAGAGAAAAAATGGGAAAGAAGATGAAGCGGGTTATTTAAAAGATTTAAAAAAAAAGAAATCATTATGCATTTAATGAGAAATGACATTAGGAGAGAGAACACAGTAAATGAAATGATTTAATACAGTTACCTAGGTCGGCGTCTTTTCAACTGCACGCTTTGTACAAACCGTACGGATACGTGTTCATCATCAGATAAAAGATGACAGCTGTAAATATCAGAGAGATTTTACGCCTTCAAATTCTGATTACTGCTTCTGAATTGATCTAATTTCTCTTCTGGAAATACTCCTTCTGAAGTGTGCTGATATAAGTCTGAATGATCTTCTGATCCATTACTTCTGATATACACAGCTTCTGGAGGTTCACTTCTTTGTTCTGCAGCTTCTGATAAGACAAAAACTGTATCTGCAGAAATTCTTAAGCTCTTTGTTTCATCAGAAACAAGTTTATCATCAAAACAGATGTTTATTGATTTGTCCACAATCAATGTTTCAATGTTGTATATTCTGTAGCATTTAGAGCATTCAGAATACTCAAGAAAGAAACATCAAAGCCTTAGAGGCAAACATCATAGATGGTTCCAAGACTAATAAGCTTCTTTTCTGAATTCCTACAAACATAGTTTCTTCAACAGATTTAAGAACCAGAACTTGGAGGACAATCTTTCTTCCCTTCAAGTGTTGAGAGCAACTTGAGTCCCGGTGTCATGTCATGTTGAATGTTGTCTTCTTTGTTATCAAGAGAATCTGCAAAAGAAGTAATCTTTTTCTTTGGTACCCACATCTTCTTGGGTCCTTTCTTGTTAGATTTTCTCAAGTTCTGATTGAACTTGGGTTTGACATTATAAGCAATAGGAGGAACAGCATGATAATTTTTAATATGAGTTTCATGATATTTCCTAGGTTGTGTCACATGCTTTTTGGTGTGTGTTATGTGAAAACTTTGTGCATGTGAAGTGTGCCTAATATCATGAGAGTGGCCATACTTGAACTGATCATACAATGGCTTGTATGTAATTTTCATTTCATCAACAGGTTCAAGTTTGTATGGGGTTTCACCCTCATAACCAATGCCAACTCTTTTGTTTCCAGATACGGCATATATCATAGAAGCTAGCTGACTTCTGCCAATACTTCTAGATAAGAACTTCCTGAAACTTAAATCATATTCTTTCAGAATATGGTTTAGACTAGGAGTGGATTTTTCTGAATTAGAAGGAGATCCAACATCATTGGATAATTTTAAAAGTTTATCTTTCAATTCAGAATTTTCCAACTCAAGCTTCTTTTTTTCAAATTCAAATAGCTTTTTCAGCTTCTTGTATTTGAGACTAATCTGAGACTTGAGTTCCAGAAGTTCAGTTAGACCGGAAACTAACTCATCTCTAGTAAGTTCAGAAAATACCTCTTCAGAATCTGATTCTGATGTAGATTCTGATTCGTCATCTTCTGTCGCCATCAGCGCACAGTTAGCCTGCTCATCTTCTGATTCATCTTCTGACTCATCCCAGGTTGCCATAAGACCTTTCTTCTTATGAAACTTTTTCTTGGGACTTTCCTTCTGAAGATTTGGACATTCATTCTTGTAGTGTCCAGGCTCATTGCATTCATAGCACATGACCTTCTTCTTGTCAAATCTTCTTTCATCAGAAGATTCTCCACGTTCAAATTTCCTTGAACTTCTGAAGCCTCTGAACTTCCTTTGCTTGGTATTCCAGAGTTGATTTAGCCTTCTGGAGATCAGGGACAGTTCATCTTCTTCTTCAGATTCTGATTCTTCAGGATCTTCTTCTCTAGCCTGAAAAGCGTTAGTGCATTTCTTGATATTGGATTTTAATGCAATAGACTTACCTTTCTTTTGAGGCTCATTTGCGTCCAGCTCTATTTCATGACTTCTCAAGGCGCTGATAAGCTCTTCCAGAGAAACTTCATTCAGATTCTTTGCAATCTTGAATGCAGTCACCATAGGACCCCATCTTCTGGGTAAGCTTCTGATGATCTTCTTTACATGATCAGCCTTGGTGTATCCTTTGTCAAGAACTCTCAATCCAGCAGTCAGAGTTTGAAATCTCGAAAACATCTTTTCAATGTCTTCATCATCCTCCATCTTGAAGGCTTCATACTTCTGGATTAAGGCTAGAGCTTTAGTCTCCTTGACTTGAGCATTTCCTTCATGAGTCATTTTCAAGGACTCATATATGTCATAGGCCGTTTCCCTGTTAGATATCTTCTCATACTCAGCATGAGAGATAGCATTCAGCAAAACAGTTCTGCATTTATGATGATTCCTGAAAAGCTTCTTTTGATCATCATTCATTTCTTGCCTTGACAGCTTTACGCCACTGGCATTTACTGGATGTTTGTAACCATCCATCAGAAGATCCCATAGATCACCATCTAGACCCAGAAAGTAACTTTCCAGTTTATCTTTCCAGTATTCAAAGTTTTCACCATCAAATACCGGCGGTCTTGTATAACCATTGTTACCGTTGTATTGCTCAGCAGAGCCAGATGTAGATGCAGGTGTAGGTGTAGACTTTTCACTTTCATCAACCATCTTTTAAATGAAGCGTTTTTCTCTTCCTGAATCTTTTCTAAACACGGTTAAGTGCTTGCACCTTAGAACCGGCGCTCTGATGCCAATTGAAGGATAGAAAAACACTTAGAAAGGGGGGGATTGAATAAGTGTGACTTTAAATCTTGGACGATAAAAATAAATTGCACAATTATTTTTATCCTGGTTCGCTGTTAACGAAGCTACTCCAGTCCACCCCCGCAGAGATGATTTACCTCAACCTGAGGATTTAATCCACTAATCGCACGGATTACAATGGTTTTCCACTTAGTCCGCAACTAAGTCTTCCAGAGTCTTCTGATCACACACTGATCACTCCAGGAACAACTGCTTAGATACCCTCTAAGACTTTTTCTAGAGTCTACTGATCAACACGATCACTCTAGGCTTAGTTCACTCCTAAGACTTCTCTAGAGTATTCTGATCAACCTGATCACTCTAGTTACAAACTGCTCAGCCAACTGCTAAGACTTCCTAGAGTATACTGATCACACGATCACTCTAGTTCCTTACAACTTAATGTAATCAATTCAAGAGTTTACAAATGCTTCTTAAAAGCGATAATCACAACTGTGATATTTCTCTTAATCGTTTAAGCTTAATCTCACTAAGATATTACAACAGCAATGTAGTGAGTTGATGAAGATTCTGAGCTTTGATTGAATAGCGTTTCAGCAAGTTTATTTTCGTTCAGAGTTGTTAAGAATTGGTAACCTTGCTTCTCATCAGAACTTCATATTTATAGGCGTTGAGAAGATGACCGTTGAATGCATTTAATGCTTTGCGTGTTCCGTACAGCATCGCATTTAATGTTATACGCTTTTGTCAACTACCTCGAGCCTTGTTCACGCTGTGTCTACTGACGTTGCCTTTAGTAGCTTTAACGTTCCTTTTGTCAGTCAGCGTAGTCTGCCACGTGTACTTCCTTCTGATCTGATGTTTGTGAATACGACGTTTGAATATCATCAGAGTCAAACAGCTTGGTGCATAGCATCTTCTGATCTTCTGATCTTGAAGTGCTTCTGTTGCGTGATACCATCTTCTGATCTTCAGTGCTTCTGATCTCATGTTCTTCTGATGCTTCCATAGACCCATGTTCTGATTCTGCTTCGACCATCTTCTGATGTCTTGCCAGACCATGTTCTGATGTTGCATGCTGAACCATTTGAGACACAACTTCTGAGCGCTGAATTATGCGTACTCTTTATATATATTTCCTGAAAGGGAAATTGCATTGGATTAGAGTACCATATTATCTTAAGCAAAATTCATATTATTGTTATCATCAAAACTAAGATAATTGATAAGAACAAATCTTGTTCTAACATATGCTCCCTAGCCGCATGTCATCTCTAGGGTCACATGGCCACTTACTTGTACCTGGTCGCCTAACAACTTTATTAGCAAACCCTTGAATTTTTTGATCTCGTTAGGATCAAGCTAGAGTTTCTAGAAATCATCCCAAATTAGGACGTCCTCATAGCTCCTAGAATTTATCTAGACTCGCTTGATATCCCATATGCGATGTTGCAAAATGATTGTCATAGGCTCATTATCATGAGGGGGATTTTGATGGCATCATTGTCAAAAAAAAAAAGTAATGCTAACTCCCGATTCTCCTTGTTCGCTTTTGGGGAACCCGTGAGATATTACGCTTTTAGCAAGCACCTTGCTGGCGTATTTCCTCCAGAAGGAGTTGGAACTTCCTCCAACGAAGAAACCCCTAATTATGATGTTGGCCCTAGAGCATAGAGTTTAATCGGCTATCTTCAGAGGGGAGATGAAGAAGATGGTAATGAAAGAGGTGTGACATAAGTTAGTTTTACCAAGGCGCCATTGTACTTGTCAAAAAGTACAGGTATGTGTGGTATTCCTACGTGGGTAAGGGATACTCATAGTCTTAGTAGTTGATGAGGTTAGAGCATGCTCACAGTGGTAAGAGACCCTGTTTGGTGGTGTTTATGGCGTTTACGGTGGTATGAGAGAGGCTCTTGTGTATAAGCATTATGCTAGGTAAATCGCCATTTCTCTCTCTCTCTTTATCTCTAAGGTTGACATATTTATAGAGCATTGTGCATAGGGCTTCCTTCGGAATAATCACTGTCCATTCAGTCAATGATGGATCGTTGAATCCCTACTTTCTAGGAAGATGTGGCTTATTTATTGACTCTGGCTTCTCTCTAATCAAGAAACGTTTTTCCCATGTTTTGTATAACTATGTGAGTGAGAGGTACTTGGGGCGAAACGATTCCTAATGGAGAGCGACATATGGTCATCGCCCCTTCAAAGAGTTATAGCCTTCCCGCCTTTTCTAGGCCCTTTACAAATATATCATTACATATAAGTTTGCTTTAAGTCCTCAAGTGACAAAAAAAAACATGTTTAAAGATTGTCAAAAACTAAAAGGAATCAAAATTGCCAAAAAAGCATCAGAGAATTCGGCGGCGCCAACAAGGTTAGGGCAGAGTAGGTCGACTAGTCAACCGGGTTCGAAGGGTCGTTGACGGTCATCAGAGTAACAGATATAGATCAGGAGATTCACGTATATTAGGATTTGTCATTTTAGTTCATGGATCCTTTCGTTAATGAGTTGTGTTTCCTGTTAAGGATTTATTGGGTTGCAGTCATATTTTATATATATATATATATATATATATATATATATATAAACAAACAGAGAGTGAGGAATTTTATTGGAAAACTTCTAAGGGGAAATTATCTTGAAATTCTTGATGGTATCTAAGGAGATTGAAAAACACTTCTAAACACATTGACCTTGTGTGATTCATCTATAGAGAATTTGAGAGATTAGGAACAATTGAGTATAAAATAGAGTTCATTTCGGGGAATTTCCATGACTATTTTCTAGTAACTCTTTTGTAATTTCTAGTAATTACTTTTAGAAATATAGCGAATTGGATAGCTACTCTCACTCTTATAGTAAATTGGTTTGATCAAACTGAATAAACAAATTTCTTTATATTTTTGTTTATAGCAGATTGCTTGTGCCTATTTACTTTGTTCTCTTTCTTCTTTGGGTGTGTTTGGATTGACGGTGGATAGAATTGATTCTGACAGAATTGAGTTTTATAGAATTGATTTCAATAGAATTGAGTTTAGAAAGAATTGATTTATGTTTGTGTTGTGAAAAACGATACCAATAACAAAGTATAATAGGGAATTAGGGAAGAGAATAAGAACACAAGAATTGGTTATAACTGCTATTCTTTTACTTTCTCTTAAAACAAGATTACAAGTTTACAAGAATAACAAATAACCTCTCTCACCCTAAATTAGGATTTGCAGCTTAGCAATGATGAGAGACTAGTATGCTATTTATAATAAAACCTAACATACTAACTAATGGGCTTTTTCCACAAGGCCCATTACACAAGCCAACTTAATAAACAAGCTAACTTAACAAATTAGGGTTTAAACACTAAAACCTAATTTAACATGCTAACAACCCTAGCATCTTCGACACAAGCATGTGAACAACCTTCGACATCATGCTTAACCCTGTCGAACCAAGAAGCTACCCTTCGGCCATACTAGAGTTCGATCCAATATCTCACAAATCTCCACCTTGGATCTAACTCTACAACATCAAGGGAACACACTAGCTTTCTTCATGCAGCTTTATCAACTGCATACAGTGGAAAAACTTGCAACTCGGCAATGTCTTGGTGATCATATCAGCAGCATTGTCTTCAGTCGAAACCTTCAGCACTTGGACTTCTCCACGCTCGATTACTCCTCTGACGAAATGCAGCCTCACATCAATGTGCTTAGTTCGCTCATGATAGGCTGAATTCTTCGACAGGTGTATTGCACTCTGACTATCACATTTAACAGTGATACTTCGACCTTGAAGTTTCAGCTCCTTTGCAAAACCTTCAAGCCACAATGCTTCTTTCACAGCTTCAGTGAGAGCAATATATTCCGCTTCAGTGGTTGATAGAGCAACAACCTTCTGAAGAGTTGCTTTCCAACTAATTGCTGTGCCAAACATAGTGAAAACATATCCAGAAATAGACTTTCTAGAATCCATACAACCTGCATAATCAGAGTCGACATATCCTTCTATTACTGCTTTACTATCTTCACCCAAGGCTCCACCATAAATTAGGACTCTATTCAGAGACCCATTTATGTACCTTAAAATCCACTTCAATGCTTGCCAGTGAGCCTTTCCAGGATTCGCCATGTACCTGCTTACAAGACTGACTGCGTAAGCTATGTCGGGTCTAGTACAGACCATAGCATACATCAAAGAACCAACTATATTAGCATATGGGTTGCTATTCATATAGGCTATTTCGACATCAGTACTGGGACACTGATCAACACTCAGTTTAAATTGAGGGTTTGTTGGAGTCACAACTGGCTTCGAATTCGACATACCAAACTTTTCAAGAATCTTCCGTAGATATGCCTCTTGAGATAGACATAACTTCGACTTCTTTCTATCTCTTCGAATGTCAATTCCAAGAATCCTGGAAGCAGCTCCCAGATCCTTCATATCGAACTCCTTACTGAGTTCAGCCTTCACCCTCATCACATCTTCAACATTGTTGCTTGCTATGAGAATATCATCCACATAAAGTAACAAAATAACAAATGAATTACCAGGTCGAAATCTGAAGTAAACGCAATGGTCGAACTGACTTCTAATGAAACTTATGCGTGCCATGAACTTGTCGAATCTCCTATTCCACTGTCGAGGAGATTGTTTCAGCCCATACAAAGATCTCTTTAACTTGCACACATAATCTTCCTTCCCCTTTTCGACATACCCTTCAGGTTGCCTCATCAGGATCGTTTCATCTAGATCACCATACAAGAACGCAGTCTTCACATCCATCTGTTCCAGTTCAAGATCGAACTGTGCCACCATGGCAAGCAACATTCGAATGGACCTATGCTTCACAACAGGAGAAAACACATCATTGAAGTCGACACCTTCTTTCTGAGTGAAACCCCTTGCAACTAACCTTGCCTTGTATCTTTTCGACGTCACTCCTTCAATTCCTTCCTTAACTTTGAAAATCCATTTACAGCTGACTAACCTTGCCCCAACAGGTTTCTTGATCAGTTCCCAAGTATGATTATCATGAAGAGATTTCATCTCATCATCCATGGCCTTCAGCCATTCAGTCTTATTTCGACTCCTCATAACTTCCTTATAG
Organism: Vicia villosa; assembly: GCF_029867415.1. Taxonomy (NCBI): domain Eukaryota; kingdom Viridiplantae; phylum Streptophyta; class Magnoliopsida; order Fabales; family Fabaceae; genus Vicia; species Vicia villosa. Next base: position 158,224,917 of record NC_081183.1, read on the forward strand.
TCTCTAGGTTCTTCGTCTAGAACCTCACTTGCAGAGATTAAGGCATAAGCTATAAGATCTGCATATCCAAGTCTTTGAGGTGGCTTGATGACTCTTCTCGACCTATCTCTCGACAATAGGTAGTCATCGTCAGTTTCCTCAACTTCAGCATCTTCTGCTTCTTCTTCGACTTCATCTGGGATATGCAATTCAGCATCAACATGCTCCACCTCAACAGGAATCTCTACCTGTTCCAGCTCTTCGTCAGATGTTTCTGTACTTCGACCAACATCATCAGTTTTCTTAAAAGCCATTTTAGCTTCATTAAAAACTACATCTCGACTGGTGATACACCTCCTGTGACCTGACTCTAGGCACCATAGCCTATAAGCTTTGACTCCTTCAGGGTATCCCATGAACATGCATTTCAGAGCTCTAGGTTCGACCTTGTCTTGCCTAATGTGAGCATAGGCTACGCAGCCAAATACTCTCAGTTTGTCGAGATCTGGTGGATGTCCCGACCAAACTTCTTCAGGTGTCTTCATATCTAACGCTGTCGAAGGATATCTGTTTATCAGATATGTTGCTGTCGAAACAGCCTCAGCCCAGAACACCTTTGTTAACCCCGCACTAGTCAACATGCATCTGACTCTCTCCAAAATAGTTCGATTAAACCTTTCAGCCAAACCATTTTGCTGTGGAGTACCTGCAGTAGTTCTATGCCTTGCAATACCAGAGGCAGCACAAAAACTGTCGAATGCCTCATTGCAAAACTCAAGGCCATTGTCGGTTCTCAACCTCTTGACCTTTCTGCCAGTCTGATTTTCAACCAGAGTCTTCCAACTTTTGAAATTCTCAAAAGTTTCATCCTTAGTCTTCTGGATGAATACCCATAATTTTCTGGAATAATCATCTACTATGGATAGAAAATACCTTGCTCCTGAATGTGATGGACACCTTGCAGGCCCCCAAAGATCAGCATGGATGTAATCAAGGGATCCATGTGTTCTTTGTTTGCCTTTGTTGAACTTCACTCTGCAAGATTTTCCAAGTACACAGGGTTCACAAAACTTCAGCTTTTCGATTTTGTCTCCACCAAGCAGATTTTGTTTCCCTAATTCGACCAGACCCCTTTCACTGACATGGCCCAATCTCATGTGCCAGATTTCTGTCTTCGACAAAGGTTTCGTGGATACAACATTTGTCGAACCACTTACAACTTCAGCCTCAAGGGTATACAAGCCTTGTTTCTTCACGCCTCTCAAGACTTCCTTCGACCCCTTCATGACTCTTAGGATGCTTTTCTCTCCTTGGAAAACATATCCTTTCTTGTCGAATTCACCAAGAGAAAGCAAATTTCTCTTCAAATCAGGAACATACCTGACTTCAGTCAACAACCTTATTGACTCATCATGGAGCTTGAATCTAACAGATCCAATACCTGCAATCTTGCAAGCCTTGTTGTTTCCCAGCAATACTGATCCACCATCTTGATCACATAATTCCTCGAACAAGTCTTTGTTTGGAGTCATGTGCCAAGTGCAACCTGAATCCATAATCCACTCTCTCTTAGAGTCACTGCTTGAAACCACAAGAACATCAGATGATTCGAAATTATCTTGAACAATGGCAGCGTTGCCATTATCCTTACCTCCATGATATTTCAGGCGTTCAGGGCACACCTTTCTTGTGTGACCCTCCTTTTTACAATGGTAGCATCGAATGCCAGATGCTTCGCCACTGTAAGACTTCGACTGGCTTTTGCCTTTCTTCTTGTCGAACTTACCATCCTTTCGTAAGAGTTTTCCTTTAACGGCCAAACCTTCGCCAACAGTCGAAGGTTTATGCTCCTTTCGTTCATTCAAGTCCTTAGAGTACAAGGCTGATTGAACTTCTTCAAACGTCAGGGACTCCCTTCCATACAAGAGAGTTTCTTTGAAGTGAGCATGTGATCTAGGCAAAGAACACAATAGTAACAACGCTTGATCTTCATCATCGATCTTCACATCAATATTTTCAAGATCAAGAATCAGCTTGTTGAACATATCCAACTGCTCAGCCAATACTTTGTCTTCAATCATCTTGAATGAATACAAAGCTTGCTTCAGGTAGAGTCGATTTACCAGCGATTTGGTCATATACAAACTTTCAAGTTTCACCCATAACCCTGATGCCGTCGTCTCCTTTGATACCTGTCGGAGAACCTTATCACCAAGGCTCAACAAAATTGCGCTGTGTGCTTTCTCGATCATAGTTGTCTTCTCCGCTGCCGTTAATGCAGCATTCATGGCTGCCTCTCCCTTCAACGCTTCCAAACAACCCTGCTGAACCAGTAGGGCTTTCATCTTCAAGCGCCACAGACCGAAATCATTCACTCCGGTGAAATTTTCAATCTCATACTTTGTTGACGGCATCTTCTCCACGCTCACCGCACCAATTTGTTGTGAAAAACGATACCAATAACAAAGTATAATAGGGAATTAGGGAAGAGAATAAGAACACAAGAATTGGTTATAACTGCTATTCTTTTACTTTCTCTTAAAACAAGATTACAAGTTTACAAGAATAACAAATAACCTCTCTCACCCTAAATTAGGATTTGCAGCTTAGCAATGATGAGAGACTAGTATGCTATTTATAATAAAACCTAACATACTAACTAATGGGCTTTTTCCACAAGGCCCATTACACAAGCCAACTTAATAAACAAGCTAACTTAACAAATTAGGGTTTAAACACTAAAACCTAATTTAACATGCTAACAACCCTAGCATCTTCGACACAAGCATGTGAACAACCTTCGACATCATGCTTAACCCTGTCGAACCAAGAAGCTACCCTTCGGCCATACTAGAGTTCGATCCAATATCTCACAGTTTGGATACAATGATATAGAAGTGATTGTTATCAATTAATGTTGTTTGGATAGTTTTAGCAAAATTGATTTTGAATTGTATAATTACTAAAATGGTAATAGATTCTAATACAAATTGAAAAGAAAAGAAGTAATTGATGAAAATTAAAGAGGGTAAAGAAGGAAAATTTAAAAGAGTTGTAATAAAGAATATATAATAAAGGTAGAATTGATTCTACTAAACTCAAAAGTTAGGAATTGTAGCTTCTAGTAGAATTGCTTTTGGAGGAGGAGAATTGATTTTGAAAAAGTATCCAAACAAAAAAAATAATCAGTTTTCAAGTTGAAGTGGGCTAGAAGTGCTTTTGGGGCTTGTAGAAGCCAATCCAAACATACACTTTGTCTTACACATCAAATTTCATATTGTGTAAGAAGCTTTTAACAAATTCACAATAGTTAATATTCAAAAACGTTAAGACTTTGTCTTTAAGTGCTGATATTGCTGACAAAAGACTAATGACCTTTGAAATGACATGCTGGTTGAAAATCATAGTCAACTAATTTTCAAGGTCTAATTTTGTGGGTCTAATGCAAACGAGTTGCACATCACTTTCAACCATCTAATTATTGACCCAAGCAAATGAAAAAATTCTCAGTCCAAATTTTCCAGTCAAACGAATACTATAAAACATGTAGCACTAGCATCCTTGTTCCCATGTTAGCATCATTTGATCAAACACCGGAAATATCAGAGTAATCAATATTTAAGATAAAAAAAACTTTCATTTTGATTAACCAGCAATGTCTGTATTAACCAGTGAAGAAAATGTTCAATTTCTTTCAGTCATGAAACTTTATACCTTTTGTTGGAAATCAGCTTTGGAATTTATTCTGTTTTTAGGATTAGGCCTCACCTTGGCCCCCAATACTAACAATTATTGCTGCAGAAGTTGGTTCATTTTTCTTGTTTGGTATGCAGCCGCCTCATTTCCCCGTCAAAAATTTGAATCCAAATAGGTTTGGAAGTGTAAGAGCTGTCATATGTGTTAACTAATGTTGTTCATAAATGATCTGTACAATAATGACATTATTAGTGTTGGTCAGTGGTGCCTATCTAATTGACTAGGAAATGTTCCTGCCACACACAATTCAGGGCCTACTTGCAATTTGTTTGGTGTGAAATATGTATATGCTTGACCAAGTTTCGATCATATGCAGTCGCTGCACAGCACCGCAAACTACTTAGTCATTTAGACCTAAACTAGCGATTCTCACACACGCATGCGTAAACAATGATATATCCATAAGGGATGTCTTTGTTTAAAAGCAACATCCACAGCAATATATGTTACAGAAATTCAGAATCAGACAAAGATTACAAGGAAAAAAGCTAGACAATAAAAAGGACAAAAAATTGAAACATCTTGGAGAATCAAAATAACTATTGACAGAAAATTTTGCTCTTACAGAGGAGATTGAATGACCGAAAACAATAATTCCTTCTTTTCATTTTTGCTTTAGTGAGTCTTTTTTAGATTTCTTTAACTGCCACGGCGGTAAGCAACCTTTATAGTGAGAATGCAGAAACAACGAACACATTGGTACTTCCATTTGTGGCATCGAGATCGATGACAAGCAACTGAAGGCCGTTCGTAGTCTCTTTTTTTCACTCTCACTCTCTTGAAAGTTCGAATCATGCTGAACCGTAGAAGTTTTAAGTGCTTCAGGAAGTATGCAATTGCAAAGGGAACCTACAACGGAAACAAGAAACGATACATCAGTAAGCAAATTCATATATACGCGCAGCATAATCACTTATTCTTCAACAACAGAAGTCAGAAGAATGTACCTATTCTTGCAAGACGATTGACCCATTTCGGTATAGAATTCCCGGTTAGCTTGTAACTAATATCTTCACAGAAATGATTACAGTTCTTGACAATCAAGTGATAACTATCACCATTGTATTTTGCAGACATGTTCTCCATGAACTCTCGAATCTGGAACGGATCTAAGCTAGTAGTCCCCACGAAAATCGACTTCCTAAACTTAAATCCAGGACACTGCCTAGGTTCAACCTCAAACACACCACTTGTTGGATAGTCATGAGCTCCAAACGCATATTCCACTCCATAAACTACAAGTACATAAAAACTTCATCTTAGAAAATACTCAGAGTCAAAAATAATAACTTTTCGCCATAGTCACAGATATAAGTAATATACACATGCATATGCATATAAGCACTTTTTCTATAAGCACTTAATTATGAAGTGAACTAACCTTCAAGTCCAGTGTGGAAAATACCAACTCCAGCCCAATACATATAGCCATTAACAGTGGTCAAATCATACACATTAAGATAAACAGGAGTGTTCCCAGGTTTGTTCCCATCTGACTTCAATTTAGAGAATATGCAAAAGGGTGTAACTGATTTGTGTTTGAGTCGAAACCGAACGATCGAAGGCCATCCATTTTTAAATCCAGATTTCATTTTATGAATGAATCCAGTAACCACTCAATATCTATTTCCAACCTGCAGATAGATACATAGAAAAATAAATAAAATTATTTGCACAAATTAACCAAAATTTGTTTCTTCTTGAACAAATTAAAGTAAAAGCAATGGAATCACTTCAACCCTAAATCTAATTAGCAACATGAGAAGTTCAACCTCAAAGCTAAAAGTGAAAATAAAATCTATTAATATTTCAAGATCTAACTCATATCTGAGCTCAATTTCTGTGACATGAAACTACTAATAGAAAAAATTATCAAAATCTAAAAGGAAGAACAAAACAACATCAAAGGTAATAGATCAGATTAGAAAAACACATAAAACAAGAACAAAAATCAACTCAAAATTAAATGAAAAAAGCAGAAAATAAACAAACCTATTAAGAGTGAAGTGAAAAACTACTCCACCAAAGTATGAATGAATAATTAGTCATTGATGAAACAATGTGTGTGTCTGAAACTCGCACATTGTTTGGTTAATATCTTCTTGTTCTGACAAAACAAGTGAAAGCTGGTTGTGTTATGTAGTTATAGTTAAAAACCAGACACAAACTACTTTGTCTTTTTTTTTAATGCTTAATGAGGATATTTAATCGTAAATAATTAAATATTAGTAGTAATAAAGTATATTTTATTTTGGGAAAATGAGAAAATTTGAAAGTGAAAAATAAATAAAATATAATAATGGATAAGTGAAAAAAAGTGTGAAAGAAATTCTGTCTGGACTTGACACTTTGACATTGACTGTCATCATTGCATTTTGCGTTGAATGGTTTTTTTATTTATTCTCTCTCTTTCTCTTTATTCATTTTTGCTTTTTTTTCTTTTTTTTTTAAATAGGTGTGTGTTTGTTCTTTATTAGAAAAAATAAAATAAAATAGTACTAGCACTATTTTATATTGTTTTCTGTAAATACTAATTATATTATTTTAATTCTTTTCTCAAGTTAATATTTGTTTTTTTTTTCTTTTTTGGATTGCATATATTTGTTTTTTTATTCTCAATACAAATCTCTTGGTTTATTTTTCTTTTTAGTTCATCAATAAATTATTGCTATGATTAATAGGAGCTGGCTTAAGCAGCTTTTGGTCTCTCAGGTGAGAAATTATTGCAGCTTTATGAAGCTTGATGTTTATTTTATTGGTATTCTAACTAACTTGCCAAATGTCCTATAATTATTCATTTACAAAATATTCTCCCTCCATTTCACGGAGTAATACTTCGTAATTAAATTCTGTATTAAACCTTGACACTTTTTAAAATCAATTTCATTATTACATTTAATGTTCATTGTCATTGAAGTAAGGGTCTGTTTGTCTCAATTAAAAAAATAATTTTTTTTTTATTTTTGAAAATAGATTTTTTATTTTTAAAATATTACAAGTTTTTTTTATATTAGTATTTTCTAAAATAAAACATTAATTTTGACATCCTATAACATAAACATACATTATTGAAGATCAAAACTTAGTTAAAATTGCAATTTTTTTTCGAAAAGTTGTATTTTAAAAATGAATTTCATGAAAATCTATTTGAAATAGCTTCAAAATTAAGTGATTTTTTGAAATTTTGATATCCAATATTTTTCTTATAAATAGATGAAATACCTAAAATCACATTTTAAGAATAACTATTTACACAAAACTTTCATTTGAAGCTTTTATAAAAAGTTTCTTTGTTAAAAAAATTTTCACAAAATTATGTAACACTATAAAAATCATTTTTTTAAAAAGTCAAAACAAACGGACCCTAAATATGTCTATTAAAAAAATACTCTATTCCTCGGTACCTATAGGCAGTGTTATAAAAATTGGACTGAACCGGTTTGTTAGACTGGAAACTGGAGGGGTCATTGGTCTGGTCTGATTGTTGGATCAGGTATGCTATTGAATAGGTGAAAACCGGTCAAACTCGGTCAAAATTGGAAAAAACCGGTGAACCGATGATTTTAGAAAATCGGTGGTTCAAATGCATGGTTTTTTTCACACAAAACGACGTCGTTTTCATGATTTTTTAAAAAAATTTATAATTAAAATATAATTAAATTTTATTCAAACCTTATTTGGAACAAATTTTCTCCGATTTGCAATTAGACCTGATTTAAAATTTATTTAAATTATATTTTGTATCAATTTGTTATGAGTGAGGATTATATTTAGAATTTGAAGGTAAAGAATAAATATGTAAAATTATGATATTTTAAATTTTTAAAATTTTGTAGGTGTTGTGACACTTTTTAGATACTAAGTCATCCTGTTCGACCAATTTAATAAATAGTATAAAGTATTGCAATAGAGATCGGTTTATTCAACCGAGTTATCCGGTTTAATCCAATTTTGTCATGCGGTTCGGCCAATGACTCAGTGGTTCAACCAATGAACCAATGACCTAATATTCTCATCGGTTTGATGACCGGTCCGATTTTAAAACACTACTTATAGGTGTTATGTTTCTTTAGAATATTAATGTAATATTTATTATTACTTTTCTACTAATTTATTACTACCTCCGTTCCTAAATACTACTATAAGATGCAGATAAAATTATGTTATTTGTACAATTTTATAAATTTATCTTTAGGGAGAGAGAGTTAATTGATTTTCATACATGTATATGTATTATTGATTGTAAAAAAATGATATAATTATGGATGTGTTAGGGAAAAATAATTAATGCACTTTAAAAGTTGAAGAGCGTCTTATAAAAAAGGGACGAGAAAAAAAAAACTCAAGAGAATCTTATAATTAAGAACATATATAATATATTTTAATTTAAATAACTACTTCAATTATCTATTATTAATAAAGTTGTTTTAGTAAAAATAAAATTCAGTTTATCATTAAAATCATCACAATTAATCATTTTCTTAAAAAATATGAAAATCTCAAAGAGGACATCTAATATGAGATTGAAAGACTACTATACAATTTGGATATAATAGAATAATAATAATAAGGATAATGCTAAGGGCACATGTTAAAAAGCTAAATGTGCAATTTTTTTCTCAAAAATAATATATTACTTTCATTAAAAGTTAATAATTAATGTGTTTATTACGTTTTCTAATACAATATTTTTATATTTAAGTTTCTTAACATGTGTCCTTGGAGCACATGTTAGCTTTATCCTAATAATATTTAAACATTTGTTAAAATGTAAATGTACAGTGATACTTTGGTGATACTTTGATATATTTTGCTCATATTTTTAAAACAGCACTGTCTCATATTTTTATTATAAATAAATTATTTTTAAATATATTAAATAATTAATATATCTGATTTATATATTAATTATTTAATGCATTTAAAAAAATAGTTTTAATTTTATAATAAAGATTAAATAGAATTTTTTTTAGTATAAAATAATATTGTACTAATATTGTTTTTTCTAAAACAACTTAAAAAATGATTATAAATTTACCTATATTTCTTATGATTATAAAAACTTATTTTAATAAAAATGAAATGAAGTTAAAAACGATTCTCTTTTCTATGATATCTTATTATACCCTTTTTTTATATAAAAATATCTCCAAGAATAAACTAACTTTAAGTTTTTTTTTTTTATCATTTTGTTAAGGATTTGTTATTTTCTAGAGAAACAAAATTAGATAGGAATTCTTAGAGTCTATGAGATCTTTAGTTGTGATCTAAAATTAAAGAAGTACTTCCAAACACTTTTGGGATTTAGTGGTTTTTATATTGAGAGAAAAAGAGATTGGATTATAAATGAGTATATATTAGGAATGTTCTTATAAATTTCTCTAGCTAATTTCGTGTAATTTATTTATAATTTTATATGAAAACTTTTGATTGGCAGTGAGTCAGAGATTTGTTCTCTCTTTTAAAGTGGGGTTTTTGAATTAAATAAGGTTGTTTTAGTAAATAATCCTTATTTAATCTTTATTATTGTTATATTTTGGGTTTACATACATTTAGTTGATAGATTAACTATTGCTTTAGTCGATTTAGTTTAGTTTGGTTGTCATTGTTGTTTGTCATGCACATTATTTTCTTGGTGTGTTTGAATATTTGCACATAATTACACAACAAGTGGTCTCACGGACAAAGAGTCTAAATAACATACTGAAAAGTATAAGAATCCAAAAGGGAAAAATCTAGGTTTGAGTCCAATTCCAATGGGGTTAGATAAGTCGGAGCACAAATGCTTCATTTTTCATAAAATTGGTCAATTGAAGAAGGATTTCTCTGGGAGAGGGAGAAAACTAATTCAATTCAGATTGTGGTTTCATCATATTGGATGGTTATGAGAGCCTGGTGTAATTATGGTAACTAGTTTAGAGACGGGTAAGAGTTGAGTCATGGACTCAGTATGCTCTTATAACATATGTCTAAAGCTAATTGTTTCTATTTTACAGGTACAAATCAGAATGCAACAATTGTTAAAAAATTATTTCAACTCTGGTGGATTCTAACACAAATAAAATTTTGACCATGCTTCCTCAAAAGATGAGATTTCCTGTACCGTCTTTAGGCTCAATAAGTCTAGTGCTTCATAACTATATGGTTTTGGCGATGCATTTTTTCACACTTATTGAGAGATTATCGAACAAGATGTCTGTGAAGCAGTCACATAATTATTCAAGATAGGATGGATGCTCCTTAACTTTAATGATAATATAGTAATCGTGATATCTAGGTCTAAAAATACTTATACCATGGAGATGTTCAGAAATATAGCCATGTAAAATTTCAAATACGAAATATAGTCTCCAAAATCTTGGCAGATAGGTTTTCTTCCATTATGCTTATCCTCATCTCTAAAGAGCAGACAACGGAAGAAATATTAAAGATTGTGCTTGCTTAGCTTCAGAAGCCATAAATGTTTTAAACAACAAGAACAATCATGGCAATCTAGCTGTCAATGTATACATTACCAAAGTTTTTGATACCATTAGATGGGATTTCTTAGAGAAGGTTCTAAATAGGTATGGGTTTTGTCAACATTTTTGTGAGTGAATTAATATTCTTTCATCGTCTTCTTGCTCATCAATCAACTTTAATAAAGTGTAACATGATTATTTCATGTGCACTAAAGGGGTTAGACAAGGTGATCCCTTGTCCCCCTTTTTTGTTTTATCTGGTAGAGGATGTTCTAAGTAGAAGTTAAGCACGACAACGAGAAAGGTCGGGGATGGTTTTTACCTCCTCCAAACCCAAACCCAAAGCCCCATACAATCCTTGTTCCCTGCTCCAAATTCTAACAGGGATGAAGAATTAAAACTCAAACTCGTCCCAAAATGGGTTGGGGTATCCCCGCCCCCGCCACTATCCATTTAGTGAAATCAATTTTTAAATGAATATTTATTTTTTTCAAATAAAATTACATTACAAATAATAAAATAAGACAATCTCAATCAAAATACCAAAATGTTGGCATGCCTAGTAGAAGTATTGGTAAGTTGGTCTCAAATGGAAAGTTGGATATGATCAAATCTTATAGACACAACTTGATTCCTTGTTATATCTTATATGCAGATGATATTCTTATTTTCTGCTCTAGGAAGATGTCTAATCTACACGCCCTTAAGAAAGTTTTCCTTGAATACTCTAAAGCTTCAGGTTAAAACTTCAACCTTGCAAAGTCCTTTATTCATTTTGGTGCCATAAGTAAGAGGAACCTGGGCAGGATAGTGGACAACACTGGTTTCAAAATAGGGTCAATACCTTTTAATTACCTAGGAGTCCCTACATTCAAAGGGAGAGTCAAATCTAACCATTTGCTTCCTATCAGTGACAAAATCTTAGCGAAAATGTTAGCTTGGAAAGGATCTATGTTGTTAATGGCAGGGAGGCTCACCTTGGTCAAGTATACACAACATGTATTTCTTATTTTATCAGCATTTATTCTTGGCTTTTGGCTTTGCTCAGAAGAATTGAAAAGGCTTGTAGAAACTTCATTTGGACAAGTAATATACACAAGAAATGTTTGTTTATGGTGGCTTGGAAAAAAGTTGTTAGCCTTAAAAGTGTGAAGATCTAGGTTTAAGGTCTTTACTTAGACTTAATGATGTTTCAACTGTCTTGAAGTGTATGGAAATTGCAAATCAAAGAGTTTGGCATAAGTTCAGGGTTGAGATTGATTGTTTGATGATTGTCAAAGCTTCTACCTACCTCCTTTTGATCCCTTGGAGATTGAAGAACAAATTGACATCTTGCTCAATACAACTAACAAAACAAACATCATCATATCACATAATTTAAAGAAATAAACTCTTATCTACTTTACAAATATAGCTCTAAACACGAGTTCTTCTATAATTTTTGATTTCATCTCATTAAAATAAAGAATGATTTTGTAAAAAATAGATTAAACATATATCTTTTTAAGTTTTCATCTCTTTGATTAGTTAACTTAAATAATTTTTTTTATCTCTTTTGCACTATCTTTTCGTTGAGTATATTAGAAATTATTTTAAAAAAACAAACAAGAGTAGTGTGTTAGAATCATTGCATATAATTTCACAACAATATATTTTTTAAAGAATAAAAAAACTACTAGAAACTAACCTAGTAGGACCCACCAATTTTTGATGAAATCAAAATAAATACATTTTTTATACAACAAAACCTTAGTTTGAGACAAATTGTTGCATTGAAGCAGACATAGATTAACATTATGGTTCAAATAAAACCTAAACACATAGTACGAAGTAATTGAACTCAAATACAGTTAATAAATTTTAACTATTTAAATAAATTAACATTAAATTCTAGTTGAAAAATACGTTGACCGAAATTTAATTACCAATACCTGTCTGAATTTTAAAACACATTGGAACAGAAAGTAAGGATCCCCCACACTCGAAGAAACAGCTGGAAATACGATTAATATCTGTAATTGTCCTTTTAAAAATAAATACACTATAAGTATAAATTGTATATTATTGGTTTATATATCTTCAGGTGTTGCAGGGAATCCTATGATAATAAGTGAACTCAAAACAAACGACCTTGGTTGGTGCCATTTTTCAAACAAATTTGGTTTTGACTTGTCCCAAAAAAAGAAATTAATGGTAACTTGTGCCTTTAGCGAATGAGTTAAAAATTAATTAAAGAAATTTTGTTTTGGAAAGTATATTTTAATTTTAATAAAAATAAAAAATTAAATTTTTTATTATTTTTTCAAAACAAAATTTCCACAAGTGAGTTTTTTAACATGTATGTTTGCCCAAAAAGAAATTACAATTTTAAGTTTTCAACTAAAGGTTACCGGTAATATTATTAAAATAGATTTGGTCTAAATTATAAATAATAATTACAATTAATGATATTAATTTGAGAAATAATAATAAATGATATTAATGTTATATTAAAATTGTAAATTATTTATAATTTAGGCCAAATCTATTTTAATAATAATTACAATTTTAAGTTTTCACCCCATTTTACAGCACTCCTGGATACAAATCTCCAAACTCGAAACCAAGAACCCGCCTAAAACCGCTCAAACACCCAACCACGCAAAGTCCTCTTTCCAAACCAACATAGAAAAGGAACACTTCAGAAACAGATGATCACTAGATTCTACCTCTTCCAAATAAAAAACACAGAGAAGATCATTGGATCGAGAGATAATACCTCTACGATTCAACAATTCCCTCGAAGGCAAACGAATATGCACACTTCTCCAACTAAAAGCTTTGACTCTAAAAGGCACGGGAGCTTTCCAAAATACTTCAAAGCAAAAAGAAATTGAGACGTTCAGATCTGCTCCCATAACGCAAAGGAAGTAACACATTATACCTGCTCTTAGTCGAATACACTACTTCCGCATCCGGTTGCCACACGAAAACATCCAACTTAGCAACGTTCAGACTGGAAAAATCCAAAAGTCAATGAAGGGCCTGCATTACTAACAGTAACTCAAGCGTCAAAGGATCAACCCCAAAGTTACCCCAATCCCAAGTGGTTGCAAACCACCATCTCACACTGCCAACGTTACCTTCCTTCTTCGAGCTAGCCTGAAACAATTTGGGAAACAACTCAAGTAGTATTCCTTCTGCCTTCCAACACCCACTCCAGAACAGGATTTCCGTTCCATATCCCAACAAGAACAGACAGTTTCGAGACAATACAAGATAATCAAATTTTGATTCCAATGCCACCAAATCAGTCCACCAAATAGACTTCGGTTTTCGAACATCCAAGCTACCTCCCAGCAAAATCTGATGCCTCAAGTTCTCATATCTAGTCATAAGAATGTTCAACCAAAGAGACTTTGTGTCTTGCAAAATCTTCCAATGCCACTTAAGCAATAATGCAGAATTGAACTTTTTGAAGCTCTTAAAACCCAACCCCCTTTCTTAAACGGTAAACAGAGGGACTCCCACCAAAACCAATTAATCTTCCTTTTCTCCACACTACTACCCCATAAAAAATTATTTTGAATTTTCTCAATATCTTTATAAACCTTCACTGGCGCTTTGAAGAAAGATAACTGAAAGATTGACAAACTAGATAGAACCGATCTGATCAAAGTAATTCTTCCTCCCAAGGAAAGGAATTTTTCTTTCCACGAAGCAAGGCGATCCTTACTTTTTGATAACAACAGATAATTTATGAGCGACAGAGTATTTGATTAACAAAGTCAGAAAATCTAAACCTATACTTTTATGTAAATATTTTTTATTGTAGTTTTTTTATTATTTATTACATAAATATCTTAGGTCTACAATGGAAAAGTAGAAGAATATCTAAAATATTGAATTTAAGTTGAGTGGTGAAATTGATAAGACTTAAATATTATGTTGAAGAAGAGATACAAAGTTGGCATGTTTTTTTTAAACAAAGATATTAATTATATATTTCTAAAAAAAGACTTTGTTAAATTTTTGTTAGGTTTAGTAAGCCTGATGTGGTTTTTTTTCTTACATAATGGCCTTTTGGGCCTAACTATGAGCAAACTCATTAACCTTTCAAATATGTTCAATAGATCCATTAGCCAAGTTATATAGGGTTTTACGGATACTTTTCATTTGTTTGGATATGGGTCTAACAGTTCAGTTTGGATTGATTCCGATGAAATTTATGTTGATTCAATTTGATTTGATTTGATTGATTCGATTTGAATGAAATATTTCTTTTTCAAAAATGCATTCATTTGATAACAATTCTATTTAGTGTTATCATTTTGTTTAAACAAATTATTTCACACTTTCAATTTTCCAAACAACTTTAAATTAAATTAAATAAGTTCATACAATATACTCAAAAGTTAATAAATTTATACAACATACTCAAAATGATTATAATTTACCATCAAATACAAATACATTAATTCTGAAATTAAATAAATTCATATAACATATTGAAAATATTGATAGTTTACAAGGAGGAAGAGCTTAAACAAAGTATCATGTGCATCTTTGACCACTTTAAATGATTTTTTGTCTTTAAAGTCAAGTTTCATCTCTATGAGTTGTCATTAAAGTCAGGTTGATCTTTACAAGTTTTCATTAAGAATGAGTTAGCATCATCAAAACCATGATAAACATGACTTGCTTAGCTTTGATTATAATTGATTAAACTTGCAAGCACATATTTCCACGAGATCCACATAGTATATTCAGGTTAATCTTATGTGTGTAGGCTTTGTCTGGAACAAAAAGTCTTTTATTAAGCTTATACAAATATTTTTGTAGAGGTTAGAGAAATTAAAGAATGATTCATTCAAATAGGAAGATTTGAAAATGTTTTGTTCTGGAACTAGAAATGAGAGGAGGAACGACAATGATGGCAGATGACTCCTTCTGATGCAGTGAAGTGGGGGGGGGGGGGGGGGGGGGTTCTACAAGGTTAGTATTCCAACACTCAATTCAGTGTGTGAAGAACAAGTGGGAGATGGAATTGAGTTTGAAACCTATTACCTCAATTTGGAGTTCTCTCTCTCTCTCTCTCTCTCTCTCTCTCTCTATATATATATATATATATATATATATATATATATATATATATATATATATATATATATATATATGAGGGAAATAATGAACTAGCTACTTGTTAGTCATGAAATTTGGAGAACCTTTGGATGCACTTGCAGTTGAGATCTCTAGTGATCATTCGGATGATAATCATCATGTACTAAGAAGATTCTGGAAAGAGTAAGACCCCTTTCTGGCGGTTGGTCGGTGTCAATGTGGCTAACCCAGAACAATCCCCCCCAAGCTCTTGATGATGTATAGGTAGGCAAGTGCTTGATAAATTAACCACATATATCAACTATCCCTTTATCACCTTATGACAGGTGAAGGAGAAGCGTGTCAGTTTCTTTAGATAATGATGCATTTAATGCACCATACTTCAACGTATTTTCGGAGTTATCATCATTACAACTCTTGGGAATTGAAAATCTTAAGTGTTGTGTGCGATTAATTTGATGTGTTTGGTAAAGCCTATTTATATGCTAGAATATAGTCTCTTCTAGAAGGATAAGCGTCATTTTCTTCTAAGTCATTCTTTTCAAGTCTAGCAGTTACATTCTTCTTTAGCATTTCATTTTCCTACAACTGTAAAGTTAGTGCAATATGAGCAATAAATCACATAAAAGTATTCATAAGTCCCAAAAGGATGCTCCATCTTCATGGTTGGATCCTGTATATTCTTCCACTATTTCTACTTTTGCTAAAGCAAGCGATCTTGACGACACTTTTATAGAAGTTAGTCCATCTTCTGATTAGGGAATCTTAAGTCCTTCTCAAGATGAAAAAATATGTGACAAGTATAGTGCTTGGGTCATTCCTTTGTATGAACGAGATTTTTTTTACTATGGGCTTCCGTCTTCCCTTCCGTTTTTGAGATAGAGGTTATGAAACATTTAAATATGGATCATTCGCAACTACAGCATACATGCTAGGCATACATGAAAGTTTACTAGTATTGGTGTGCACATTTGAAAGGAGATCCTTATGAGCTCCTTTTCTTCCATCTATTCAGGTTCCGCCGCTACCCGGATGAGGGTTAATGGGCTAATCTACCAAGAACCAACTATTTATGGCTTTGAGCCTCTTCCGAAGCTCCGGTGCTTTGAGGACCAGTTCTTTTTTATAACCCCCTTCAGCCCTAAGCTCATGTTACAGTTTCCAACATCGCTGACAGAGCGGGTGATAGATGTGACAATTTATTCTTCAAGTATTGGATTGATGATCACTTTCTACTAGGGAATTGTATTTACGTATATAGGGAAAAGGATCTTCCTGATGAGGCTCGATATCAGAAAGGTCTGTTATTGAATTTTATCAACTATATGGGATATACCAGAGGAGGTGTTCCTGTAGAGGAGATCAAACAAAAATGCTTAAAATGCCTAAATAATGTCTGATTGTTAATAAGAGCCCGCTCTCAGGAAGAGAGAAAAAATCATCTTTTATAAGATCTGGGACCTTTGGGGCTTACGACTTTTTTTATCTATATATCTTTGATGTATTTACTTTACAAATAATTGTATACATAATATATGGATAATTAAGTGCAGTTTCACCTTCTAAGGTGGAGAATACAGCGAATCACGAGTGACGTTGTTGTGGAGACCTTATTGGCTTTATCGAAGGTCCTAGGTATCGCGCCGCAAAAAATACCCGAGTCTAAGGAATGGTCGAAATAAAGACTGAGTCGTTACCAAACTTTATTTATTCCAAAGAAAAGAGAAAATATTGATAATTCACGTGTGACGCTATTCCGTATGTTTACTTTACGTGTGTGTTACGATTTGTTTGCTTTCTTAATATGATTACGATGAATGCGTCATATGTGTGCTAGTTGTTATTATTGGGTATGCATGTTGACTTTCTTCCTAGCGGTTATTGCGTGTTTGTCTACCGCTTTTCGTTACATTTCGTACATTGCCTTACGTTTCGATATTCTTGCACCATTTCATCAAGTTTACTTCCATGATTGAAATCGGCCTTTCTTAAGCAAATTAAAACTAACCTTTTTCTAATTTAAAACCCTTGATCAACATCAAATACATTTTTAAAAACAAACCTAAACCTTTGTATATAAAGTTAATCTTCAACATCCATTCACCTTCGTGAATAAAATCAATCTTTGATTCAAAGACATTTTTTTATTTAACCTAAATCATGCAGAAATCAAATACTTAGTCAACACCAATTTCTTTTCCCACTTAATCAAAAGCGTCAGTATATTTTCATAATAAATCGCATGAAAAAGGGAGTGATTGGGCGTATGCCTCTTCCTTCTCTGAGAACTTGGATATTATTGTAGAGCTCGTTATTCAAGTACTCTTCTTCCAAAACAAAAACACAATAACTAACCAAGTTTAATTCATTCTTTCGCGGATGAAAAATGATTGATTGGGCGTAGGCCTCTTCCTTCCTTGAGTATTTGGATATTGCTATAGAGCTCACTATTCAAATACTAGTTTTTCGCTAAAGAATCGTGACTCTACTTACCTCGCATACTTTTCAATAAAATTGGGTGAGAGAATGATTGATTGAGCGTAGGCCTATTCTTTTCTCGAGTATTTGGATACTAGTTGTAGAGATTAATGTTCGAATATTCGTCATTTACGTAAAATAATCTAACCAATCAAACTATATTTTTCGCCTTAGCACAACTTCGAAAACCTTTTTATAAACAAGTATGCTTTATCCATTTGACGCAAAACAAACAAACGCTTCAGCCTCCAAGCGCGAGCAACAAGCAATATTTAACCGCTTAGTGCGACCTAATCATCACTCCCTAAAATCAATCAACATATACGTGGTTTTTCTACTAAGAACTACATAGGCTTGAGTTTTCCATCGCACCTGAGAATATGTAGGAGCAAGATTCAATGTCTCGTCAGACACCATAATAAAACTCTTTCGTAAAACTAACTAAATTGGTCCCATTGAGTGCAACAGATGTGAGAGGTGTTAATATCTTCCCCTTGCATAATGGACTTCCGAACCCGCTTTTGGTTGCGACGACTTTTTCTTTTTAGGGTTTTATCGATATTTTTCCTTTTCTTTTGGAATAAATAAAGTTCAGTGACGACTCTGTGTTGTATTTCAAGCGTTCTTACGCTTGGCTATTTTTTGCGTCGCGACAATACTATGCCTCTATGTAAATGACTTGTTGATCACAAGTAGCTGCTGCAAGAAAGAATTAGAGATTTTAAATTGGACCCGATGAAGGAATTTGAGAAGACTGGTCTTGGCAACATCTCATATTTCCTTGGTATTGAGTTGTACAAATGTGGAAGAGGATTGATGATGCACCAAAGAAGATATGCTAGTGAGATACTCAAGAGATTTGAGATGGAACATTGTAATTCTGCATCAACACCAATTGAACCAAGGCTGTAATTGACAAAGAACTTAGATGAGGGTGACATTGATCCAACTCAATATAGAAGACTCATTGGATCACTGAGGTACCTTTTTCACACAAGGTCTGATCTTGCATATAGTGTAGGAATGGTGAGTAGGTTCATGCAAAAACCAAAATTGTCACATATTGCAGCCGCCACAAAGAGGATAGACTAAGGTATCTTAGAGGCACATTGGACTATGGAATTTTGTTTCCAACGGTAGATAAAGGAATGGAGTGAAGGCTTATTGGATACATTAATTCTAGTTGGTGAGGTGATGCTGATGATAAAAAAATCTATAACAGGATATGTGTTTATGCTAGGTCGTGTACCAGTTGCTTAAAACTCAAGAAAGTAACATGTGGTTGCTTTATCATCATGTAAAGTAGAGTGCTTTGCAGCCTCACTTTGTGCTTGTCAAGTTGTATGGTTGGTGAACTTTATTGATGAAATTGAAGACAAGGACCATGGAGCTATGACTATGAAGATTGATAACATATCAGCCATCAATTTAGTCAAAAATCATGTTGCACATGGAAGGAGTAAGTACATAGAGATGAGGTTTCACTATCTTAGGTAGCAAGTAAGCAATGGAAGGCTATGTTTGTAACACTATAGAACTAAAGATCAAATAGCTGATACCGTGACCAAAGTAGTGCAGGTTGAATTGTTCAAGAAGTTTAGGAGCATGATGGATGTAGAAAACTTAAACACAATGAATTAGGTGGTGTGCTAAAGATGTATAACTCATAGTGTTAGGAGGTTACTTAGTGATTAAGAAGTTGTTTTGTGAGAAAATTCTATCTCCATCTTCTTCTCTCAATTCTCTTAAGTGCACAAAGTGTGTGAGTGAAAGAACAAAGCTTGAACAAATATGTGTGTGTATCACTAGAGTGAAGAGTGATTGTGTTTTTGCTCTTATTCAAGAGAACACCTAAAAATAAAGAATTAAGCTTAATGAGACATCATTTAAAGATAATCAAAGAAAAATCCTCATAATTGATAAAAAATATCTTTTATTAATGATCAAAATATATCATTATGTCCTTTCAAAAAAAAAACCATTATGTCTAATATGATTGACAACTTAAAGCAGTCAAAATTCAATTCCATCCCAAATAAAAATATATAATAGATTCTGATCAGTTGTATGATGCTTCCCATCTCAAACTCCTTTTGGGAATCCACCGGAAACAATGTCAAACAGGCTTCATGAGCAATAAATCTGCAATTGATTCTGATCCATACCTCTTAACTAGCTCTTCCTGCTCCACCATCAAATCACAATCAAATTAGTGGCAATCTTTGAAAATAGAGCATTGAGAAGCACAATAATGAAAACCTTCTTTATAAACCAATATCAAAAGCTTTGAATAAATACTAGTCATTTAAGAAAATGAACATGGACATCTTCGGCTTAGGTAACTTCCTTAGACAATTGTTGCACTAGCTTGGTTACAAAGATCAGTGGTTATAAAGAATAGGAAGGAGAGATTAAAGATTTTTTTTTTTGTTTTAGAAAAGAACTTAGAATGGGATAAATCCAGTAATAATGCAAAGAGTTTTCTATCAATTAAAACAATTTTTTCTGTATTTAGAATCAATTTGTATTGATTGCGGTCAAGTGGTTAATGAACTCCACTTAAGAACGAATCGTTTGGGAGAACCCGAGTTCGAATTCGGGCGAAACAAATTTTGGCCGGATTTTATCGCAAGATTTAGTGGCAATGGGTGGAAAAAGAAAAGTTGCATAGAAAAACAAGAGAATTAAAATGACGGACCTCAATGGAATTGTTTTCATTGGTGAGCTCCAGACATTCCTCAGAAAGTGTAACAAGCCTTTGCGTAAGGACGGAATTTTCATCCTTAAGAGTGTCAATCTTTTTACATAGCTCTTCACATTCTTGCTGCCAAGGCACAAACAATGAGAACATCAAATGAAATACAAATTTCAAGAAAATTATAAAGGTTTATATGTTTCCTAGAGGAAACTGTAACTAATTCAGAAGAGATGTAAAACAAAGTCAATGAGAAGAACAAGTAAAATTTGCTACTTCCACAATGGTAATCAAAGATACTGTTAAGCTTTTTGGCAAGGCAAGATCCTATGATTATACACCAATAATAACAACAAATTTTTCTTCCTTTTCCATTAGGTGGGTTCATTTACATGGATCAATCGATGTCATAAAGGCCATCGTGTTTAATCATAACCACGTACGTACAATCATGTTCCTAAGAAAGGGAAAGGTTGTCGAGAATGCGCCATAAGTTCATAATAAGGAAACTTGTAGCTTACGTCTTTTATAAATTAGATTATTAATATAAGCATGTCTATGAGACTGGTCATCAATGAAGGAGATGTATCCTTTTGATCAACCTAGCTGGCCATGTGGCATAACCAACCAAGTTAAAACACTGTTTCTTTGATATTTTGAAATCTAGCTCTCAATAATTACCAGTATATATATATATATATATATATATATATATATATATATATATATATATATATATATATAGTGTCTAAAATGCAGCTTAGCTGGCAGAGTTCTGTCATGGCTTTAATAAATAAGTGGTTATAAAATTCCAAATTAGTCCAAGTATCTTGGGTAGGCATGTGGTTCGTTTTGTATTTGTCGCTGCCATTTGAATGCATGTTTAGGACATGAGGTCACAGGAAACAGCAAAGGAAAATAGAAACAAGAAAGTAATAAAATGCAAAGTAGAAAAAATAGGACAACATTGACTAATTAATAGTTTTATGTTGTCTCAACTATTTAATTAGATCACTATTTCATGATTTATTAAATAAAAAAGTAGAATAAGGACTTGAAAAAACATTTGGACTAAAAGATGAGATGCACAATTGGAAACGAACCCAAAACATTTTTTACATTGTGAATCATATCCAACCATTATCGATTTCATAGATATTTTAATATTTTCGGTAATTATAAGGATACATATTTATATCGGAAAAAAAAAACCCGGCTGCATTGCACCAGTCATGGTCTAGTGTGTACCTGTTTTCGCATCCTTGATCTCTTAGCTGATTCCCTGTTTGACTGTCTTTTCCTTTCTTTTCTTACATCATCATCACCTTCCTGTCAAAAGAAATGCGGAAAAATATTTAAGAATCAAATTTGGCCACCCTAAGAAGGAGTTTACTTTCTGAAATATATTCAACCGACAGGAATGTGATGGTAGCATTTCACATGAAAGGCTCATAAATGACAGGAATAAAATGTAGAAAGAAAAAAAATGCAAACTAGAGAAATTTTTTAGACATGTTAAAAATGCAACTTCTTACAAGATCAGTGGCCTGCAAAAAAAAAAAATACTATAACTATTGCCAATTCGACATGGCAATGACCATATTGATTTCTTATAGGACTAGGTAGACAGAGAAACTATGGCAGCCAACAAACTTAAGCATAACTAACAAGATTCGAGATAGAAAACCAACAATTTAAATATCAATACATACAATGTGTCAATGGGGCATCTAATGTTTGTAACTTAATAGCTTATGCTTTTATGAGGAGAATCAAGCCTTGATAGAAAATTTCACAAAAAAGTATAGTTTTTTTTTACAGCCTTGTCTTCCTAAATCTGTTACACTGACACTATAGACCGAAGGCTTGTCCGAGTGTCCGACATTTATCAGAGTCCAACACCCATACAAAACAGATATGTGAATTTACATTTAATCACGATCCCTTTCATTTTCTCATATTATTATATATCTCTAATCTCTACATGTCAGTGATGTGTTCATATCCATATCAGGTTTCATAGTTTTAAATAAAGTTATGTTCTACCAAATAGTTTGAACTTATTGGAAAAGATCCAAGCCCTATATTGACTACAATTAGGGCGTAATAAGTGCTTATACACCTTAGACATTCCTCACTTTATGAAGTTAATTCCAATATCTAAGAGAACCTGTATGCATAGCCCATACTTCAAGCCAAAAAGGGCTCTTGTATGAGGGAACATGTTAAAGAGGGAGAATGAGCTATAGACCATAAAACACATGTTATAACCAACACCATTAAAAAAAATCTTATGTTATAATCAACAATGCAATATTTTTTTCCTATGTATTTTTTTCCATGGTAATTATAAATGGCTTATGTAGATTGCAGAGAGAAGGTATTTATAAGATATATCTAAAGAAATATAAAGGAGGAGCTAGTCAATGTCATCTCTTCTTTCTTTAGGTTGCTTTCGTACTATATTTCAACATTGACTATGCAGTTGATTATTAGCATTAAATGCTGTAAAATTTAAGATACAAAAGTCCAAACTTACAGCTACATCGAATGTGTGTTTATCACAAGGATTCAAAAGAGATTTTATGAGTTATCTTAGTAAAAATTAATTGTTCTTATATTTTAGCTAACACAAAAATTTACGGCTTTAGGTTGCAGGTATGAAAAGGTTTTAGTACCAGAATTTTCAGTTGAGTATCAGCATTTTCATCAGCATCAGATTCCTTGACCAAAGTCTCTAAATTCTGAGTCAGCCCAGATGGATTTTCTACAAGGAAAGAAGCAAGACTGTTAGTTGCAAGAACTGCAATACAATTTCTGTTACTTGTCGCCATCTGATCATTCAAATTTTAAATAATAAAACATGAATTTACATTACTCAGTTGATCAAAAGATAAATTCATAATCTTACCATCCCCAATAATCATGTTAGGTTTCAGTGTCATGCTTAAAGGTAAAACCTGCCACAAAAAGGATATAGTTAGACTTTTATGCAGAAGATTTTAAGCATATGACCTGTACTAAAGAATAAGTTGAAGCATCTATAAAAATCTAATTTCTTAAATGTTCTAACTTCTAAATATAACAGTGACAAAAGGTGTATTAAATTCATGAACCACATATTTATATAAAAATTTAATAGATCAACATACATTGTTAGTGCCCTCTTGTTCTTCGCCCGGTGATATCTTGCTTCCACTTGGTACACTGTGAACAGTTTTTTAGTCAGGCCAGGAAAAATGTTATCAACATGCTTACCAAAATAACAAGAACAAAATGTACCTCATTGAGGTTCCATCCCTATCATTTTTCGGTGCTGAAGATGGGTTTCCATATTCTCTTGAATCCCCAGTTATTAAACTTAGTGAGTTTCCGATGAATAATTTGTTGAAGTCCGAGTTTCCTTCTCCGACATTCCTTCGAGCCGTTCCTGAAAAGGCCAGTGCAGGATCCTGACGAAAATGCAGAAACATTTGTATATGAATATACAAACTCGTACATAATTCATTATGGAAGTTTCTCTAGGATGAACAAACATTCATTGAATCCATCCACTAGTAATTACTAAACCCAACCCCGCCCCTAAAGAAATACGAAAATTCTACTAAATATATACTAACTATAAAATGAATTCCATAGCAATTATGCGAGAATAAAATACATTAATGAAGTGCAACAAATACATTTATTGAAAGGTTAGGTTCACCTTAGCTACGTGAGGTTTATTGGAGAGCCTTGCAGGATCATTTAGGGCATCACGGTGAAATAGTGCATTGTTTGCCTGCACCAAACAATAAAGAATTTGAAAATGCAGCAGGTGGCTTCTCTAAGAAAGAAACTGTCATACGATGCAGTTATATGTATATCATTACCTGATTTTGCCACATGTACTGCTGATACATGTAAGGGCTAGCTGCAAGTGGATTATAAAAGGGATTTGAAGTAGACCCAGGATTGTAATAAGCCTATTTAAAATTTAAAAGAAGATAAATGAGTCAGTTTTCTCCCTTTCCGTACGAGACGCGGGTTACATGGCCAAAATACGATCACAAATTAGTTCAGAACAGAAAATGTTTTACACCTGCATATTTGTAGACCAATGAGGGGGCATAGGCTGGTTTGGAGTTTGCTGTTAGAAAGAAATATCAAAATAATATAAAGCATATCAGCTATAACCATAAGCAGACTGTACATTCAGAAAATTAGTTAAGATAGCCATAACACGATTTACTAACATCTTGAGGCGCAATAAAATTGTAAGGCCTCCCAAATGGATTGAATTCTTCTTTCCCCATCAAGCTCGAGAAACTTGCGAATCCAGCAGCTTCCTAAATAAATAATTGTTTATAAATCAAAACACATTATGATAACGTACATAATGTCAAAAAACAATCCTAGACCCTTCAAGTGTTTTTCCACAGAAGGATAGTTGCGTAAGACGTTCATCGACTACTTGACCAAACATTCAAGATATATTTGATCAGGTCTGATAGGATCAAACCTTGAAGAAACAGGGAGATTATATATATGTACCTAATAAATAAAAGCGAACTATTTATGTTCAATCAATACAAAATTGAAAAATATTGACCCCGATTTTATTTCCTTCAATTGAATACTAGCAAATGTGGTCAATCGCAGATCGCAAAAGATAGCGGTGTATTCAAGGTCTGCTATGCAACCTGTTATAGTGCCGCTATTTGACAATATTTTGTACTGAATAGCGTTTTGCGGAATAATTGGTACTAAATAGCTTTTCGCGGAATAATAGGTGCTACATAGCGCGGAATAATGGAAAATTTGTTCAAACGCCGCTATAGCCTTTATTTAACAATACTAATAGGGACAGTCATTAATCTCATAGTCTGTTTGATCCAAAGAGTGGAGAGAAGCAATGCAGAGGTGAGTGATTTTAATGTAGGAGAGAGAAAAACTTAATGACACTTTTCTTACTTGATTCACAAGTAAAGTAGAAGATATTAATGGAGAGATAATGCTAATTTATTTTTTTACACCCATAAAATTTAGAGAAAATTTTACACTGACAACCGATCAACGACGTATATTCTTCCAAATCACGCATATATATTAAAATTATTTTGATGACATGGCAGACAAATGATTCTTTATTACAAGCAACTGCATCTCCATTAAATTATAAAATTTACTGTCATAATATTTCATGTAAAAATATTTCAGTAATTAATACATCTGAAATCTAAAACTTTAGTCCTCTCGGTTCAAATCCACCAATATTGGAAAACAATCAAAATTGAATAGACACCTAAAAATTATCTCTCTACTATCCTTTCCTTCATCTTCCCTCAATCAAACACACAATCCATATATTCAGTTACAAAATCCACCATCAAGAAAACCTAAAAAAAAAATCATAATCCTACACCAATCAAAACAGACATTTTTTAAATAAAAAAAAAAAACACTTAATAATTACTGCATTGTCAGAAATTCAAAAATAAAATAAAAAAATCGCATCGAATCTTATTCCTTTTATGTATTAAACATCGATTCGCCGCAAATTCTTCGCGAAAAGGACACAATTCAATAGAGTAAAGTCTAATTAAGAATTATTTCGATAAAACAGTAAACAAAATCCAACGAATAATTGTTCAAGTCCGAAATAACAAAATTGACGAAAAAAATAAACGAGAATAATCATCTTTGAATCGCTAAACTAACACTAACGGAAACAAAAATTAACAACAAAAATATCAAAGAAGATAACAATTGAAAACGAGAGAATAAAAAAATAAAAAAAAAGGTTCAAATTTTACCAGAAGCTGAAACCGAAGTTTCAACGAAACGGTGATGAATGTTAATGGAGAAGAGAAGAGAAATCGTTGTGGCGCGAAAGACAAGTTTGTGTAATGTTATGAAAGATGAAAGACACTGTTTTATTTATTTATCTTCAAACTTGAAAATTTGGAATTTTTTTCTACAGTCGCACTTTTTGATCTGGTGAATCTTGATCGTTAGATTGATTTTGCCTTTGTTAAAGCGTTTATATCAACGGTTGAAAGTTCTTCACTGTGTCTAGTTTTATGCAGGAGATTTTGGTCTGTGTATGTTACTCTTTCTTTATAAATTTGGATAGTTATTAATTACTTGGATATTATTTTTCCGAATAAAGAAGATTTTTATTACTTTCGTTTTATGCAATAAAATATTTCTTGTAAGAAAAAATTTTCGAACGTTATCGAACTGATACTTTATTTGACTTGTTTTCAAAAAGAAAAATACATTATTTGACGTTTGTAGTTCTTTCTTTCAATTTTTTTATTTTTTGTTTAATATTTTTATTTATTATTTTCTATTTTTAATTTATCTAGATGAATAAATTTAATTTTAAAGTGCGAATTGAATTGATTTGAATTGTTAGGTTAATGTACACAAATCAAATCCAAATTATATATCACTATATATAAATGGAATACCAAGTTTAGATATATGTTTTTCTTTTAATTTTACCTTTCATTGAATAAATTTAATTCATAGTTTTACTTTATTCTTTAAATAATTGAATTTTATCTTAATTTAAAATAATTTAATTCTAATTTAAATATTTAAATAAAATTTAATATAGAACCCTTAAATCAAATTAAACAAATTAGATCTAAATTTATAACAACTTTGAATTAAAAATTAATAATAAAAATAACATAACTAAATGATATAATTTTTGTTATTATAGAAGAAAAAAAGGAAAGAATTAGAAGGTAGAATACTTCAAAGTATCGCTAGTCAACTACAAATAGCGAGTCCGATCAAAATATCGTTTTTCGTGCGCAAGACGTCAACTACTAATAGCGAGCTCGATCAAAATATCGCTTTTCGTGTGCAAGACGTCAAGTTGAACCCGTGAAATTACCTTACTTTTATTTCCAATTTTGTGTATGTTCCATGATCTATGGTTTTAGTCAATTTATACTTTTGATTCATAATTCATACTTTTCAATTTTCAATTTATATCTTTTAATTTTATTTTTTTTAGTGTTAGAGATCTTGCCAAATGATTTTTTTTATAAGCAATTTTATATTCAACTCGGAGTACTAGGGGTACTCAAACCCGAATATAAAAAAAACATACAATCGAAAAACAACCGCCTACTCAAATATAATTCAGAGGATATTTAAACCACTCATAGAAATTACAATTAAGGTTCTTTCCTTCTATTTGAGTCCACCACCATGAATACATCTTGATCTTGAAAATAGTTTCCTCCACATCCCCAATCTCATTATTGAATATCATGCCATTTCTAGCTTTCCATAAGCACCAAGTTACAGCAAACCAAATTGATGCCTCCCTCCCCTTAGCTACATTCCTTCAAGTTATGGTAGAAGTCCCACAAATGTACATGGCTATCCATCAAAGAGTCAAGGTTTCCCTGCAAATTAAGCCATAAATAAACAGCCTGCCACACTTTCTTAGTAAACTCACAGTTAAACATCAAATGCGGTATATCATCAAGACTACTAGTCGAACTGCACAGGTTGCACTGTTTTTCGCTAGCAGAAAATTCTATGCCACGCCTTGCAAGTTGTATTTTGGTTGGGAGCCGATTATGAAGCAAACGCCAAGCAAAAACTTTTACTTTATGCGGGACTTTCGCCATCCATACAATCTTCAGAGATGATGCAATGCTCTCATTTACAACATCCTCATCATTAAGTAGCAACAACCGGTCATAGAAAGATTTAACAGAAAAACCATTCCCACCACCAAATGGCCAAATCATGACATCTTCTTCTAACCGAACCAGACTAACCTCCATAAGAATTCCTGCCAATAATGTAGCTTCTGCGACCAATTCAGCATTATACGGATCCCAATTCCACTCTATATTCCAATGCCATCTCTCACCAATCCAACAACCATTATCCTCCACCGACGCATTCCTTCTTGTAACAATGGCGTACAGGTTTGGACACACGCTCCTCAGTGTAGCCCCCAACTATCCATTTCGAATTCCAAAATGGGATAGCACCCCCACCACCAAGCCTCCAAGTCACCCATTGAGTGAACCTAGGTTTGAGGATCGATCCCTTAATTGACATAAGGTCTCTCCACCGTAGCGAATCTTTAGAGTTTAGTAAGTTCTCATCATCCCTCCACAGCCTATTAAAAACATTTCCATACCTTTGGTGTAAAAGTTTCATCCAAAATTGCATTATGATCCGCTCCAAATCTCCACAACCATTTGTTGAGCAACAGCTTATTGAATGGAGATACATCTGTAATGCCAAAACCACCATCAGCTTTAGATCTACATAAGGACTTCCAACTTTGCCACACAATTCCTGTTCTGTCAGCCGACCTTGCCATAGGAAGTTCCGTTGAATGCAGACGATTTCCTTAACAACCTTGGACGAAACTTTAAAGAAGGACAGATAACATTCAATAACATTCAACCCTTCCATTTTGATAATTTTTCCCTCAAGCTGCTAGTTATTGGTTTCCAGAACTCAACTCTTCTATGGTTTCCTCCTACTATTATTCCAAGGAACTTGAATGGTATGGAATCAATTTTACATGATAAAAATTCCGTCGCAGCCACCAAAAAAAACTGATCCACACTAACACCGTATAATTTGCTTTTAGACATGTTAATTCTCAATCCATAAACCATTTCGAATTCGCGCAGTATTGCCTTCAGACTCCAGATATTCTTCCACGAAGCCTCTCCCACAATAATCGTGTCGTCAGCAAATTGCAAGAGACTATAAGCATCAGTACCATTAATCTTAAACTCCTAGAACAACCCCCCACTCACAACTTGATTTACAATTCTTGTCAATCCCTCTGCCGCAATTGCGAATAAGAATGGCGATAACGGATCCCCCTGCCTCAGCCCTCTCATGATTGAGAATTCATCTGTAGGGCTTCCGTTAACCAACACTGACATCCTACTTGAAAAAATTCCAGCTTCCAACCAACTCAACCATTTTTGGCCAAACCCCATTTTGTTCATGATTCCACACAAATATTTCCAATCGACGCAGTCATCTGCTTGAGCAAAGTCAACTTTAAACATTATACAATTCCTTCTTTCCCTTCTAGCAAAATCAATCAGCTCATTAGTTGCCAAGACACCATTGAGAATTTCCCTGCCTGGGATGAAAGCAGTTTGATTTTCAGATATAATCTTCCCAATCACATGCCTAAGTCTTGCTGCCAGAATCTTTGAGATGACTTTATACATACTCCCTATCAAGCATATGGGACGATACTCGTCTAACCCTTGAGGGTTCTCCGCCTTAGGAATCAACGCAAGAAAAGAAGAGGTCACTGCCTTTGGCAACTTTGATAACCTATGAAACTCTTGGATGAATTCAATTATGTCTCTTCCCACAATACTCCAACACTTCTTAATAAATTTCATGTTAAATCCATCAGGTCCAGGACTTTTATCCCCATCACATTCAAAGATAACATCTTCAATCTCTTCTTTAGAAAAGTAAGCCTCCAATATCATGGTTTATAAATTTAGTTGGTTGAATTCTTTCTTCTCAAGTAAGTTGTTATTCCATGTTTCACCAATTGGTTTATAAATTAATGGGTTAAATACTATTCACCCTCTGCCAAAGTAGCGAGATTCGGTTTTCCCCCTTATTAAAAAAAAAAATTAGCCTTCGCCCCTTAGAAAACAAGATTCTGTTTCTAGGAACCCCCTATCCCTTGTTTGGCTGACTGGGCGAGGGGAATCTTGCTGACTGGGCATGGTTTTGGAAAGCTTGCAAAATTGCAAATAATCAAACTTGCAAAAACTCGGTTTCGAACCCAGGTCACTAATGTTACATTCCCACTAGCTTACCACCAAACCATGCATGTTTTGTTGTTTATATTTGCAAAAATGTTCTATATAATAATATTCCATTCTTTTATTTAGTTTTTCAATAATACTCCATTCTTTTATTTAGTTGTTTAATTAACTTTTTCAGTAATATATAAATTAAAAAAGCTGTATTATTTAATAATTATATAATTATAAAATGTTTAAAAGTATTTTAATTAATGTTTTTTTATAAAATATTTAATTAACGTTGTTAATTAACTTTTTTTATAATTATGTTTAAATGTATTTAAAATATTTTAACGTTTTTTTATATAATTATATAAATGTATTTTAAATATTTTAAATACTAATAATTTTAAATAATGATTTTAATATTTTAATAAACATTTTAATAAACATTTTTTTAATAATTTTAAATAATGATTTTAACATTTTAATAAACAGTTTTAATATTTCAATATTTTATAAAAAACCGTTAATTAAAATACATTTAAATATTTTAATAACTATTTTAATTGCCCAGTTTTTTTAAAATGTTAAAAAATTTATAAAACATTTTTATTAACGTTTTTATTTTATTAACATATATATAAAATATTTAAAATATACATTTAAAATACATTTATATAATTATATAATTATAAAATATTTAAAAATACATTTAAAATACATTTATATATTTTATAATAATATAATTATTAAATAATACATTTAAATATTTATTAACGTTTTTATAAAATGTTAAAAAAAATTTGTATGTACAGCTTTTTTTTTATTAAATCTATATTTATTTATTAATGTTTTTATTAAAAATATTTAAAAATTTAGTAACATTTTTAAAAATTTATTTAAAAATGTTAAACGTTTTTATTAACGTTTATATTTATTAAAAATTTATAAAAATATCTAAACATTTATAAAAAATTAAATAAAATTATTAAAAAAACATTTAAAAAAAATTATTAAAAAAACTTTTATATAAATTAAAAAAACTGAATAAAAATGTTTATGAAAATTATTAAAAAAATGTTTATATAAATTATTTAATATTACATTTAAATAAAATTATTAAAAAAACTTTTATATAAATTAATAAATAATACATAAAGTAATATATACATATTAATAATAAATTTAAATAAAATTATTAAAAAAACGTAAATTAAAAAATTATTTAAAAAACGTAAATTAAATAAAATTATTAAAAAAACGTAAATTATTAAAAAAAACATTTAAATAAAATTATTAAAAAAACGTTTATGTAAAATAAATAAATAAATAAATAATACATAAAGTAATATATACATATTAATAATAAGTTTATAAATAAATAATACATTATAAATATGAATATATACTTTTATTGAAAAAAAAGTAGAAAAGTAGAAAATATGTTACATATATACAGATCCTTCCATATGTAAAACATGAAAGCTTCTATAGCCTAGTGGTAGAGGGAACGCATGTGTACCCCTTGGAGCTGGGTTGTGCAACTTATTTATTTGCTATTTTTCCAGCCTTTTCAAAGGAAGCCACGTCAGCAGCCAAACAAAGAAATAAATAAGGGGGAAAACCGAATCCCCCTACTTTGGCAGGGGGTGAATAGTATTTAACCCTAAATTAATTTAAGATTATAATTATAATCCTATATATTTCTTTAGTATAGTTATTTTTTCATATTGTAGTGGCCTACTATTTATGTAAAAAATCCACCTTGCAAAAAACCTTTATTAAAGATGAAAACAATTTCAGTTGAATTATGTGTATATTGATAAATTGTAACAAATAGAGAATATCTTATTTCTCATGTTTTTTAAGTTTTCTATCAAAGAAATAATCTATTTAGACAATTTCTTTATAGACCCCCCTGTGGGGATAATCCTTGCTGAAAACCCCAAAATACCCATGTTTTGGAGATGCATCTCCGAAGTATTTTTTCTTCAGAGTTTCTCATATTTCAGAGATGCATCTCCGAAAACATCTATCTATTTTGTGGTGTTTTCGGAGATGCGTCTCCGAAAGCACTTAAATTTCAAATTGAACGTTGGATTTTAACTGTCAGGTGTTTTTTCGAAGATGCATTTCCGAAAAAAGTTATTCATAAAAATTTTCCCTCCTTCACTATTTCATCATTTTCATCTAAACCAAAACATAAACCCTCTCCAAAACCTCCATCATTCTCAATCAATTTTTCGTCTCCAAATCAAGTTTCAAGCGGTTGATCATACTTAGGGTTGTGCAAAATATCCGGTTGTGATGCCCAAATCCATAACCAAATCTAAACTACTTTTAAATATTCGGATATAATTGAATGGTTATTAACCGGTTTAGTTATAAATGATTTGGTTATCCATTCATATAATTCGGATATTATTAAATGGTTATTAACCAGTTAAATTATTTTTGATTCGGTTATAATCCGGTTATTATCCGAATCCAAATATTTTAATTGTCAAAATAAATAAAAAAATTGAAGAAGAAAATTTCGGAAAAAATATTTTTAAAACTAGATTTTTTAAAAAAACCGGTTATATAATCATAACCAAATTTATAACCAGTTATATTACCAATTTTGATTAAAATGTGGTTATGGTTATAAATCCAAACCATTTAAATGATTTTAAAATGATTATGGTTTGGTTTTTGAAAATAACCAACCATGCACACCCCTAATCATACTAAAGGGAGCATAGAAAGCTACAAATTGAGGTAAATTCGGAAGTACATTTCCGAAAATTTAATGCTTCAGGGATGTTTTCGGAAGTGCATTTCTGAAACATCCACTGAAAGCGAGATAAGGTTTGTTGGGTCATTATTACTCCAATAAGTCTATAAATAATACACCATACATTTTCATCATCATAAACCCACAAACAGCAATGACACAAACCTACCCCCATCTAGCTTTTTTCTACTTCAGCAGTGGTTACCCGATGTCGTTTCAATTTCGCTTCTCGCGCGACACGCCATTCGCGGAATTGATAATGTCGCTCAACTCTCTCTTGCAGTACCCGGAAAATCAGAAGGTTGTCAAGCTTGAGTACCGATCGCCTTCGCTTAACGACGAGGGAGACGTTCAGCTCACCCCATTTGAAGTCGAGAACGACAAATATTTAGCGGTTTTTTGGATAACTTTTGACCATTTTCTTCAAAGGGTCTGATCGAGTTTGATGCAAAACTTCAAAGATCGGGAGCCGACGTTATCAAAATGTTGACTCATCCTCAACTACCCGTGTTTAACAATATGTAACTTTAATATCATGTTCTGTGATGTTTGTAATTTTGATGCTTTATGATAAATCGAAGCTTGGTTCGTTTGTTTTTTGTATTCTGTATCAGACAAGATTTCGGAAGTGCATCTCCGAAATATTCCAAGGGGGGTGAATTCGGAAGTGCATCTCCGGAGTCACTTTTTTTCTGGAAAAAAACTATATTTCGGAAATGCATCTCCGAAATCACCTTTCTTTCAAAAAAAAAAGGTGTTTTCGGAAGTGCACATCCGAAACCATTTTTTTTTCATAAAATAGTGACTTCGGAGATGCATTTTTGAAATATAGGGGCATTTTGGGAATTTCTCCGCGGATATCCAAGAAGGTTGGGGGTCCATAAAGAAAGTGTCCTTATTTATTGATTGATATTGTTTGGCCTTACGCTAATATGGGCTTTGTTACAAAGTTGGTCTTTTTCCTTCGCAATTTGGGCCTTTACATGATCCAGTATGTTTTCAAGTCAAACTTGTCCTTGTTACTAGAAGCATCTCAAGTAATTTGGTGTGTTGCTTCGTTGTTTGTTCTACTAACATGTTGAACCCAAAGTCTTTGAAAAAAAGTTCCTCTTTCTTTTCATCTGATTGCAAATCAAACCCCAACTCATTCTAGACATATCTTCAGAATTCATAGTTTCAACAATGTTATTGTTGTTAAGTTCAAAGATGACGTCAAGAAAGCAACACTTAATTGCTAAGGTTAAAGTCTACTTCATATCAGTAACTTCGGCCATAATTGGATCCTCACCCCCATCTACGGATCAAGCACTGAAAGCAAGAATATCTCCATTTTCATCTCTAAAAATTGCTTCATCGCAGCAGATTTGCATTTGATCCACCCTTTATCATGTATATTGTCCTTGTTATTCCAATTATTTTTATTTGTTCTTTGATTTGAATTGTCACTATTCATTTTTTGCATGTTGATGTTTTCGTGATGATCGCCCCTCTACGGGTCCGTTCTAGAGTGATTTTTGTGATTATTCAATTGATAGTTACCATAATCTCCTTTTAGGTTAGGATTCGGGTATTGATTTCTCTTCTTGTTATTATTCATGTATTTGTTATGACAGATGCTTATGTTGTATAACATGTGGCTCTCAATGTTGGTAGTGTTGTATCTCCATAACCTCTAATTATGATAATGGCTATTCGTGCTCTTTAGCTCCCTTTAATTCACGTTTGTTACATTTTCTTTCCCTTTTCATTCACTTTGGTTCTGAATCCTCTCTTTTAACTTGTTTAACCTAGAATTTTTCTTTTGTATGATTTGGTAGTTCTCCTTGAGGTTGTGGTTATTAATGATGTTGCTCATGCTATCAAAGATCTTCTTATTGATATCCTCATCGTTATGCTTGGATGTATCTTCTCTTCTTTTGTCTTTCTTGCTTTCTAAGTTTTTATTCATATTCCTCCTCTCATTGTTTTTATTGATGCAATCCTTATCTAGTTCCCTTTCGATTTTGCTTAGTTTTAGAAGAAAGGTGTTTGTTAGTGTTGTTATCAATGGCCTCAGATGAGGTGATGGTATTCGTACTCATGTCAAACTTGTTAATCTTCAATTGATGATCTTGATTATTTCTTACTTTTTCTTCTTTGCTTTTGGTATGACCGAGGTTGTTCGCCATATGATAATTGTGGACACTCTAACTGGCTTGGTCAAGGGCATCAGTGGATGTGATCTATTTTTCGTCATACAATAAGGTATTCCGAGAAAACCACATATAGTATATGTTGTTGATAATAATTACATTTGTGTAGTCATCCATTGTAGTTAAGTTGTCTCTAATTTAATATGTAAATTGAATGTTTTTGTTGTGTTTTATATTGAGTTGTGACCCAAACTAGACTTTCTTAGTCTAAAAGTAGTTTTAGAAGCAGTGGTTGATGGAATTAATACACTAGTTACATATAGTGTAAAGGGGTTGCATTGAATTCTTCTATTAGTGAGATTTTCCTTAACGGGTATAGCATTGTTGAGAATTCTCCATATGAGGAATAATTGTCTAGGAGTTGCTTGGCTTTTCCAAGTTTTCTTCCATAAGGGTTTGTCTTTCTCTCTGATGGACCCTTGAGGTTTTTTGTCTTTCTTCCAGTTTGGTATGTATTGGTAACCAGCTTTAACACTGTAATTGCCATTTGGGGTTGCTATCCAGCTGAGAATGTCTTTTACTTTAGTTTTGTAGAGGAGATTTCCATTTTGGCTTTTTTGTCTATATGTATGTAAGTATATTCTATGATGTCATGGATCAAATCACTGTTTCCCTTCTCAATCAGGTCTCTAACTCCAACTACCCTTGTATTCAAGGGTTTTTGTGTTAGGACTTTAAACCCTCCTTGATTGGGTATTAATTTTCTTCCCATATGTTAACCTTTTTCACCATTTCCTAATATCGAACGAGTGCCTTTCTTGATTATCCATTTGCTTTGATGGATTCTTCTCCATGTTTGACTAGGGTTTTTAAGGTTAGCTTAAAGGAAAGTTTGATTAGATTAGTACTTGGCTGCATGAGTTTTAACCACAAGAGAATTAGGATTAGTAATGAATCTCTAGCCTTGCTTAACTAGCAAGGCATCATTGAAGTCCTTGATTTGTCTGAAACCTAAACCACTTTCACTTTTAGAGTTGCAAAGTTGATTCCACTTCCTCCAATAAATCTACCTTTCCTCTCGTTGTTTCCCCACCAAAAAAATTTCACCATCCTTTCTATTTCCTTGCATATGGCCTTTGGGAGCTTAAAAGAACTCATTATGTATGTATGAATCAATTATCAAACCTTATTTAGTAATTGAATCAATAAATATTATTATTGGTAACTAGAGACTAAACTATGAAAGTAATACTATTATTAAGGTGTTGCATGTTATATATTTTTCTAAATATGAAAATTATTTAATGTAAGAATTGTATGTATGAAATCAACATGTGTTATAAAAATTACATTGAATCTTCTAATTATTAAATTTGTATCAATATGTGTGCATGCGGTTAAATTATGGTATGTGAAATTCCTTATGTAAATTATACAAAATTCTTTTATGTGAATTAAGTGAAATTCCCCTATGTGATAAATGCAAAATCTCTTAATGTGAAATCTTTATATGAGAATTATGTGAACTAGTGTCATAAAATCTTTATGTGTGAATTATGTATATAAATATTCTGAAAATTGTATTGTGAAAAATGTTAGTCTAATCTCTAGCCAATGCAGTATTCTATTAAGGTGAGTTACTTAGACCTAATGGGGGCTTGTTTTAAGGCCTTTAGACTAAGCGGAGTGTTTCATTTGTGATCACGATATAGGAATGGTCTAACAAACTTATATGTTGGACAAAACATACTAGTTTTGTCTGCTAATGGGATTTACGGGGACTCATCAAGGGGGAATTCATAAAGTGACTTAGTGGATAATTTTCTAATGTTGAAAATTACCATATAACTTTCGGTGTTTTTGCGTGTCATTTAAATGGATTACGGTCGAGTTGAGTGAGTATAAACTTGAATATGAATGTCTCTTAAGTGAGCATATTACCACGTTCATTGACATGTGTTTGGAGTTAAACTCATGCAAGAACACATTCATATGGAACTTATATTTTATTTGGTACCATATAGCTCATAATACTTTGTTAGAAATGTAATAATATGTTCACTCACGAGGATAACACATTATAATTCTCATATACTCATTCATCTTTGCCCAAGATCTAATGTATGTAACTAGTCAAAGTAAATTAGGATTACATTATAGCTCTCCACATCGTAATTTATACACTAAACCACTTAGGAATTCTCTCCTAAAATTCTTTGTGATCCAACTAGTAGACATTTTCCATCAGGCTCGATACAATAATGTTCTCCCAATACTTAGGTTTGTTAAACTCTTTATATTATGAGCATATTACAACACTCTACTTAACTATAAGTCCTAACACATATTTTTCTCCTCTTGTAGGCCCAAGTACCTACTCATAACAAAGTATTATCATTAATTAGCATTATAACAAATAATGTTTTTAACCTCAGATGTGAAATACGTTTTACTTCGGCTAAAGTAGCGAGATAACGAAGGGCATCAAAAAAAGTTTCCACTTAACACATCGATGATTAACAAAACTGAGTAACATAGTTATATGCACATGGATTCGAACCCCAGCAACTACAGTTTTATTATTTTCAAAAGTAGCGTATCTTTTATCTCGATTTATTTAAAAAATCGAGGGTTATGATTATTTTTTTTAAGTTATTAGATTGTTTACCCAGAATATTACACTGTTTACCCAATATTACATTGTTTACACAGAATATTAAAATTAAAATAAAAGTCAAATTCCCTAGAGTTCAATATAAAATCAAATTTCCTAGGGATCTAGATAAAAATCAAAGTCCCTCAAGATTTAGACTTTAGATCTTCGAATTATTAAATCTTGGGGAAGATCTTCTGTTGGATCTTACATGCAATTTTTCTGATGAAAAAAAAGGGTAAGATAATTAATTTAAAAAATTATATCATTTTCGGTTCGAATAAATATTTAAGAAAATAAACCTTGAACCTAGAAAATTTTATGCTCTTGCAATCCATCATAGAGAACTTTTCCAAGCGTCCTTAGGTTTCAAGCGCTTCATATGTTTCATTTAGGCTTGATTTTCAATATTCAACATGCTTTTATAATGGATGTCCCTTAGGTTTCACACATATCACTAATGGCATCATCTTGAACATTGATAATCATTAAATGGACGACAAAGATTTGTTAAGGTCGGTGTATATAGTAGAGAAAAAAACACTTAACTATCACATCAATCATGACAAATCACCGAGGTGAATGCGCATTTTATTTTATTTTTAATTACATTGCTTTTACAGAATATTAAAAATACATTGTATGCAACAAATCTTCAATGATATCAAGATTTAAATGCTAGAGGTCTCATGCAAGATGCTAGAAAACTGTTTCCAGGGCCAGTGAGAATTTTTATTTTTTGCACTTGCAATCCTTCCCGGAGATATGTTGTAGCGGTGGTATATATTTCCTCTCTTTGGGGTGGCTTCATATTATTAAGGATTAGGGTAAAATCTATTTAACGAGTGTTTTTATAGTAAAACATGACTACTATACCCCTCGGTTTAACTATAAAAGAGAGGTAAATTTTCACCTCCTATAAACTATCACCTCGATTTTAGATTAAAACCGAGGTGGATAATTTTTTTTAAATATTTCATTGTTTACATAGAATATTAAGATAAATTATTTACAACAAATCTTTTCAAAGGTTAAGCTCCCTTCTTTGTGTAAGTTAAAGCTTCCTTCTCTGTTTAAGTTCCAACTTCTAAAA
Organism: Vicia villosa; assembly: GCF_029867415.1. Classification (NCBI taxonomy): domain Eukaryota; kingdom Viridiplantae; phylum Streptophyta; class Magnoliopsida; order Fabales; family Fabaceae; genus Vicia; species Vicia villosa. The sequence continues at coordinate 158,263,807 of NC_081183.1, forward strand.
GAATGATGTTTGAATGTCAGAACATTGCATTTAAGTTCACCATTTTTTAGCAGTCTGTTTGTTTGAAGAGAGAAGAGTACACAAGAAATGTCATATACTATTTCCTTTTTTTGGAAATGTACAACAAATATTTGAAGCAAGATTTATTTTCTACGCTTGCAATATATCAAATGAACAAAAATACAACATCAACACCATTATGTGAGATAGATTGCAAGGTCATAAAAAATGTTTTGTTCTAGATAGAAAAACAATGAAAAAAAATGTTGTCTTGTAATCCATCCCAAAGAATGATGCATGCGAGTTTGGGGCGGCTTCATGTAAGTAAGGATTAGGTTACAATCTGTTTGACGAGTGCTTTTATAGTGAAATATGATTATTTGATCCCCCGGTTATATCAAAAAATTAAGGATTAATTCATTTAGTTTACACTTATAAACAAATAAAACATGGTGCGCCTAGGCGTAATACCTCGTTTTTTTTTGCTGAGGTGAAAGTTTCGTCGTGAAATGTATTATTTATAGTAGTGTAGGGATTAGTCTATCATAATTCACATATTGACACAAAGTATTCGACATGTTTCACACTCATTCACAACACATGTAACATGTTCTCTTTATTCATTTTGCACAAAGTTGCACATAACTCACATAACATGTATAAGTTACACTTGTATATCATAATTAGCACAATTTGTCAAGTATAACACTTAGCAACAAATCACACAGAGAGTGGGTAATTTTATAATGTTCAACATCATTCCATTTATCAAACATCACATAAATTATAGCATGTATTTTAATATTAAAACACACAATACCTTAAAAAGGTTTCTAACCTTTATTTTGTCATCTCTTACACATTATCACATTTAACTCATAAAACTCACTAATTATGGTTTAGAATTTGACCAGCCCCATACAATGTGGGAAGTTATGCATTATGTTGTCATATTCATTATCAAACACATAACACATACAAAATAATATCACTATTACCTTAAATTTGAGATTTATCACTAAGTGAATTTTTAACATATAATTAATAATTCTAATGAGACGATCAATGATATTCAACTAAATGATAAATAAGGTCAGGGATAAACTATAAGGTGTTGTTCCTTTTGATTGGTTGCATTAGGTCAAACGAAATATTGCAAGATTATTTTATATAGAGGCAACTTGTGGAACAAGATGTTCCAACATGTATTCCAGCATCTGGCCTCAGTCTGCAGACCAAGATTTATGAGTGAATTTGTGTGCTTTGATGTTTGATTCCTGGAAGATTGGTTGATGTATATTTTAATTAGATATGGATTAATTAAAAAATTTGGAGTTGGTTTAAATAAGAAGATTTTATTGGATTTGAATTGAAGAAAAGATTTAATTGGATATGCTTTGGAGGTAGATTTGGTTTAGTTGTATCCAAGATTGTGCTGAAAATTTAATTAAATAAATATTCCATGAAGAGATTTAATGGGATTTATTTTAATCACAAGATATAGATTTGCACTTAATAAGAAGATCTTCAATCTAATATGTAGAAGTGTGGTTCAGTTTTAGCAAGATATTTATTATGAATCCTTTACTTGAGAAGTTGAAATTGCGATTTATATAAAGTAAAGATTGTATTTGATTCGTTTAAGATTTAGAATTTTGTCACAATGACACATGTGGGACACGATGTTTCAGCATGTGTGCGACATCTGGCCTTTGATAGTAGACCATGATTATTGTTATTCTGAATGTAATTTCTGGTTGAGCTTCAATCAAATTTGTTGCAGATTTGTTGCTATCTTTTAGCAATAAATTCATATAGATTTGTTTGATTAGATTAGACATGATTAAATCAATTTAAATGGAGAATTAAATTTGAATCAAATCAAATCTTTTTAGAGGTTGTTAAGAAATAAATCAAAACAAAATCTCATATATCTTTGGACGAGATCAAAGCTGCTTATGCCAATTGGAAAAAGCCCAAAAGAAGGATTGATATTTAAGGAGACTCAAACCTAACGTTTGAAGTGTGCATGTATTAAAGATTTGTGCGTCAGGGTTTATACTTTGAGTCTTTGTTTTTGTTGTTGTTTGTGCACCACTCAAGCGCTTTCATTCATATCTTAAAGCATAAAGTTTGGTTTGTTAGTTGAATTGTAAGTCCATATTCTTTAAGTTGTTTATTTAAGTTGATCACTTGGGATTAGTGATTGAGATAAAGTGAGAGGGGTTCTCATATTTAGGGAGATACCTAAATAGAAAGTCACTAGGATTAGGAAGAGGCATTGAACAACATGAGGTTGTTTTTCCTATAAGAATAATTGTACTAATTCGAAATAGCGGATTTCCTTTCTTAGGTTAGAAGCCCCCAGATGTAGGTGAGGTTGCATCGAACTGGGTTAACAATTCTTTGTGTTCTTGTATTGTTTTCATTGTTATTTGATATCTTCTTGCAAACTGATCTTTCGATAAATCATTTGTCCCCTAAATTTATCGTTTGTCATAAAATCGGTTGTACATGTTGTCTCATGCATTTGATCTCCTTAAGAATAAAATTTCATAAGGAATTATTTTATCATCTAATTTGCAAAGACTATGAAGAAAGAACTTATCCCAGTTAAAGACAATTACTCAATATAGATATTGATTGGTAGCAATAATGTCTAACAATTAATAATCAAAATACTTGATTTTGTATGAAATGATGAAAGAGTGATTTAGATATTGAGAAAGGGAATTTTAAAAGAAGTTTAAACCCCTCTCCAAAAATGAAATCAAGATAAAATATAAAAAAATCTCATTTTTTTAATTTTAGACCTAAATATTGCATTGTTCTATGACACACGACATACCAGACCTACATTGAAAATCAAACATCCTAAGGGTCTTATGCACGTTATCCGAAATATTTTACCTTCATTCACCTCCCGTGCCAAGCATCCATATGACCAAGTTTCTAATCCTATCACATCTCGAGATGAAATATATGTATGTCGTACTTTTACTAGAGAAAATAGTGGAACATACTAAAAGCAACATTTAGGTTTGACTGTGAATGCCCTGTAAGAGTCTCTCGTAATATCATCACACTTTATGTCATGTAGTCTTATGGATATGTGTGTGTTGTACACATCATTAAGTTGGTTGAGTCATGCACAAGATCATTTTGTGTTATCACACTCCAATTTTCTCTATTAGAGTCATGTATAATCATATTCACCAATAATATATCAATCGAGATATGGTCAAACATATGTCCAGTGTTAGGCAAATGTAGAAGACATATACATCATACAATGTTATAGTCTTCTCGCCAACCAGGAAATGAAATTTTGTGTAACCGGTAGTGAAGATTTCTGCCTATCTAGAGTTACAAAAGGCATCTGAGAACCACCTTTTGTTTGGAATGCGTAACTTGGTGTTTTGTGGTTTCAAAAATCTTGTATAATCAATCAAATTTATTTCAATGGTCTAAAATTGCGATAACCAAAGTTCAGATTTTTGTAGAGAAAATTGGTGTATAAAAATTGGGATTTAAAAGAAAATGTTTAATTTGACACAAATAATATCAAAAACTTAGTTTTCGTTACTTTATGTGTGCAATCTAAAACAATAATCTTTCACGCACATAAATAAGAACACAAAATTTGTGTCCACGCAAGGGCACAATTTAGAGATGCAACGGTTAGAAAATAAAATCTCTCCAAGTTTAGGATACATTATGATCTCCAAACCTTCCAATTACCAATCATAAGACTCTGAATGGCCAATCTACACATTTAAAGTCTACTCCTCCTTTTTGTTATTCCTAAGAAACCATGAATTAATTTTGGGGTACTACATTTGTCCCCTCTGATAGATGCAAGTGCGTGATTTATATTGAGAAGTAAAAATATTGGTCCACATGGGCTTATTACGATTAGTAGTTCTTTTTATATTTTGATTATCTAAAAGAAATTATTTAGTTGATAGATTATTTTCTTTGGTTATTTTAACTTTGCACAAAACAAGTATTGGGATTATCATTCATTACCGTTTATAGAGAGTATAAATCTCATTCTCCTTTCTGTTATAAAAATAAAACTCTTATAGATATAACAGACACGATAACTTATATATTGGTCAAGAAGTACAAGTGTGTGTGGTATCCCTACAAGGGTAACGAATAATCAGAGGCCTTAGTAGTTTTATAATAGTTAGGATGGTTAAGGCTTGCCCACGGTGACAAGATGCCATGTATGGTGGTATTTATGGTGGTAAGAGAGGCCAACTCACCTGAGGTGAAAGGCTCTATGATATACATATTTTCGGTGAGGATATGATCCACTTTCCTCCTATTATGGGAGGGGATATATAAAGGCTCTTGGCCTAAGGTTTAGTAAACCCTAGGAAGTGGTAATTGATCCCTCTTGACTTGGGAGACTGTTGACCACTTATTTTCAAGGGAGTCGTGGTATAACTCGTTCTTGTATGACTATGGGAGAGATAACATTATCATACATGTTATTTATCCTAAAGGCGAGACCTCCTACTTTGTAAAGGTGGAGCCCAGGAGATGCCTTACTAGGCGAGGACCCTTAAGCACGAGATCTTATAAAAGGGAAAAGTGTTTTAAGGCTTAATTTAAATTATGTCCCATGGTATGAAGTGAGTATTTTAGTAGGATATATGTCCCTTGTCTTCGGGCGTGGCCCTTTCGATTGGGACGTGAGTCCCTCAGCATAGGGTGAGTCCATCATGCTATAGATATTGTATCCTTGTACTCCAATTTTGACATATTCAACAAATTTCATCGTGGCATTAGGTTTTCTAGTATAGGACGTGAGGATAATGTGATATTGGAACCATGTTCAGAAACAAGAGTGTAATATGGACACTTCCGACAAGCCATTTGCTTCTTATTACTTCTTTGGAGGTAGATTCCCCGACAACTGTTAATGTTGCACCATCCTAGGTCACCTCAAACATTTTGAGTATGCCTAGGGAATTCTAGATAATTTTTTGTAACCTAGGTGTCCCTCTCACTATTTTGTTGTTCCTATTTTTCTTTAGCACATAAATTCTTTCTAACAACGATTGGGTAACGTTAAGTTCCTTAACAGGCAAGTGCTTGTTAAAACCTTATGCAAACGCTTATAAGAATTGGAAGGATAGGTTTGTGCACGTGAGAGGGAGAGGTGATGCCTCTCTAGTGACTATAAGGACGAGGGGCACCCCCTCTTTCCTATATCGTAGACGCTAAATCCTCAGCTTAACAAAGGAGTGGATACAAGCGTTCTTTCCCCTCATTGAACAAGAGATGATTCAGATTTTGAAATACTTATAGACTCTAAACTCGTTGACTTTAATCACCCATGACCGTGAACACGATGATGGGCTAGAGGAATACTTGGGTATGCTTTGTGGAATGAAAGATTACCTTTTGATTTGATCTCATGCTTATTATCTTATATGTGTTAATAGTGTTCCCTTCTTTGTAGTTGATATGGATGAAACTTCTCTCGATAAAATGAGAGAGAGTTTGGTTCAGATGTAGTTACACAACGGTGGATGGGGTTTCCCCCACCCTTCCCCAAGAGTTTTACTGTTGACGGAGGGAAGCCAAGTTGTGAAACATCCTGGGATGGTGAGGCTCGCCCCCAAGCTTCTGAGGGAGGAGAGAGGTCTTTCTATACCATCATGATGCCAGTGAGTAGCACAAGAGGGCGAGAAAGCGAGTGGTGGTTCTTCCCCCTGAACCTTCATTGGGGAATACTACCACCTTTAACATGGTAGAGTTCTCCAATCGCCACCTCTCTCTTTCCTAGAGATTTCCTTGTGACTACCAGCTACTTCTTAGCACATCTACTGCTAGTTTATCGAACTTACTAAAGGTCTAACTTTTGTGGTGCCTTCTAGTAGGGAAGTCTTAAAGGGAGAAACACTCACATAACCTACGAGAATTATAGTCTAGTATGAACCACGATATGAGAATCGTTCAAGAAGGTCAGGAGGCGGTAAGAGCTTTGAGAGAAAAGCGGGATGCTTTGAAGGCGTGTACTAAGGAAGTAGCTACCGCGACTCTTTCCTAGTGTGAAGAGGTGAAGCGTCTAGAGAAATTGCTCTAAGAAACTCTTAGTACCATGGATAGTTTGGAGAGAAATCCTTTTTACTCAAGGATGACGTTCTAGTTATCTTCGCCCAACATTTTGAAAGGGTGAAAAGACAAGAAACCTTCTTTTATGCCAACTTGGACTTATTCTAGATGGATTCATTTCAGGTGGTTTGAGATGGTTGGTTGGTGTATTATTGCAGATTGTACAACTAAGGTCGACTATATTATTACCTCAAATGCCACCATGGAAGTTGTTTGGATCAGGAAGTTCATGAGTGCATGCACTTGGCCGTTATGGATCCCATATACCTTTATTAGGATTAGAATGATGCCATTGCACAAGCTAAGAAGCTCATATCTCACCAATGATTCAAACAAATACTGAGGCGCTATCACCCTATTCGACGGATACTAGACAAAGGATATGTAATGATATGTTGAGTGCTAACACTTGACAATGTCGTTGACCCACTGACAAAGTTTTTTTTACATAGTAGAAACATGATTTTCATACTAGATATATAAGTATTAGTTATTCCCTAATTAACGCTAGTGCTAATGAGATATTGTTGGTGTAAGCCCTAGAGTTCAATAGTTTTATTTTAATTTGGTACTTGTATCAAATTATCTATTAACATTAATAAGATATTTTTTATTATGTTTGTTTTTTGAAGTAATAAATTCTATAGAAGAGCCCGTCCATTTGATGAAACATTAAGGATGACTTAATCTTTAGACCCTATTAAACATAAGGACATTACTTTTAAAGTAACTTTAGTCAAGATTTATTGTGAAGTATGATTACATTAAAGCATAAAGACTATTATATGGATAGACTAAAATGTTATCAAGTGTCATAAATTATTCTCATGGTGATACTACTGAATACCATGCTAAGACATGAATCTAATAAGAACCCTAGATGTGTAGTCAAGTACTTATTACTGTTCAAATATTGTCCGTAAAGGATAACTGTAAAGATGATTAATGGATACTCCATAAATCTTTTTGAGAGACATGAGTAACCTAGATGGAAAACACTTGTCGTATATAATAGGATAAATGTCTAAGGCCCAAATATTGAACAGGATAAGGGTGGCACAATATATGCATTGTGTTCAACATATATTTGATGACAAAAGGTCAATTCTACACATGAACATTATCATGAAAAGTTTTTCGTCAGATCACCTAACATTTTCATCACCTTGATATTAGTGATATGTTGCTAGATATTGTGCGGTGTTTATTATTTTAAATGTGTGATTTAATATAATTGCAAATGTTACTGAAACCTAAATGATCATGTACATATGAATTGATTGATGAGATTATATAAATAATGAAACTTACTCAGTGGTGCAGTCTTGCAATACATTATTGTTAATTAGAGAATTGTGGTACACTATAAGGTACAAAATATTTAAGTGCAATATGATACATCGTAAGATACAATATGCTTAAATGAGATTGTTCAGCTTTCAGCAGACATCATATTTCTCTCTTACTGTTCAATCGAATCAACTATCAATGTGAATGAAGATATTTTGTTCGTGTTGATTGAGTTAATGTGTTGTCATTTGTATATTGATTGTGATTACTCTCTGAATTTGACTAAAATGGTTCTTCACAATAAGAGATAATTAATTGATCACTAACCATGATTAATCATAAGGATTCACCAAAGAGAATTTTTTTTATTATCTGACACAATTAAAACACCAATTTTAATCTTTTTAAGAAAATAAAGATTAAATAAATAGTTATATTTATATATATATATATATATATATATATATATATATATATATATATATATACTTTTTCATCATATAAAGAATTATTTATTTATGAGTTTTTTAATTGAAATTAGTTATCTATTAGTATTAATAAACTCTTATAAAAGTTATGTAAATTTATTTTATCATTTTTTAAAATTTTCAGTATTTCATTTATTTATTAAATAAAATTTATTTTAAATATCTATAAAATTTTAAAATAATAATTATATTAATTAATTTTAATATTCAACTTATCATATAGTATTAAATGTTTATTAAATACATAAAATATTAAAATAGTATTATTATTATTATTTTTATCTTGTGTCCTTCAAATATATAATAGAATATTATTATATATTAGAGTTATTTAAGTTGTTTGTGCTAAACGTCTAAAAAAATAAAATTAAAACACTTCATTTATATAAACAAAAAATTTTAGAAATGGGTGTGACATAGTCCTACTTATGAGAATGTGAAATTCTTTTTTGAATGGCTTTATACAAGTCTTTTCTTACAATATTAATATTAATATTGTGTCATCATGGTATGCTCCAGATAAATCTATGTCCTAAATGCATTCAAGACGTGGAGACGACTCTACACTTCTTGAGAGACTGAATTTGCTACTTGCTTTTGGAAATCTAATGACTTCTTTGATCCATTATTCTACCAAGGGGATAGTTTATAAGATTGGATTAGACATGGTATTGAAGGTGGTTCAATTTTTTTTGAATGCTTGCTGGTGGTTGTGGCATTCTAGGAACAAATTGTGTCTTGCGAATGAAGGGATATCTTCCTATATTTTGAAACTCATCACATGGTATTATGTTAATTTGTTAGCTAAATATTTTCTCAAGTATAATATGTATAATCCAACAATAATGATCATGTTAAATAGATACAAAGGTAATAATATAATTTTAAATGTTGATGGTAGTAGTCTCGATAATCCCGACGTCTCGGGTTATGCGGGATTAATTCAAGATGTTAATGGTGCTTGGGGTCACAATTTAGCGGATAAATGTTGATTATTTCAACATCATTCATGTTGATCTGATGCGTTATATCATGGCTTGAGTATGTCCTGGGAACTTGGCATCAAAGATCAGGTGTGTTATTCTGACTTCAACTCTACTATCAAACTTATCTCAGAGTCTGTTAATGCTTGACATCACCATGTCGCGATTCTTCACAACATTAAAGAGATTCTCTATAAGAAATGACGAGTTCAAATATTTCATACTCTTAGGGAATGGAATGATTGTGCTGACTATCTAATAAATTATGGTGATGTAGGAAGGTTTTTTAAGTCATCCGAGTTTGTTTCACACTCAAAAGTTGTATTTTAATATTTTCCGCAATTTCCTTTTTTTGAATACAAAGTTCATTAGGGTTTCTTTTTTGTATTTTATTTTTTTTAATTAAAATCCCATTAGGATTTTTTTCTATATTTAAACACCTTTGGTGTGGCATTCAAAGTTATCTTTGGTCTTAATAAAATTTAGTATTTTCTTTATCTGGTGAATTTCAGAGCTTATCTGACAGCGCTTGCAATCCTGTGTTTTTATGCTAGGTTTAGCACTTACTAATCCCTAGGGTTTCCAACTACGTCAGGTGGCATCAGAGTAGGTTTCTCCTATTTCTTTTGGTAGATAGATCATCCATGGGAGATCAACTGGTCAGAGCAAATCTTGAGGAAATTACAACAGCTTTTACCGGGACTCTAGCTGCTTTGACTGAAGAGATGGCGAATTTAAAAAATCATGTGAACAACGCTAACAACAACGAGAACTGGTGAAGAGACAGGGGAGGAAAACATGTTAGGATTCTGAGGGTTGAAACGGCAATTATGTTGTTATTGCTGAAAATTCGTGTTCTGAAGAAGAAGATCTCTATGAGGAAGACGTAGTTGATCACAGATATCGACATAACCATAATTATCGAGTGAAGGCTAATATTTCATTACACTATGGAATGATGGGAGTAAAGGAGTTTCTATATTGGAAGATCGACGTTGACAGGTTCTTCGACGTCATGGGCATACATGAGAATAAGCAAGTTAAGGTGGTGGTGATCACAGTAAAGAGTATTGCTACTGTATGGTGAGATAAACTTGTTGTTCAAAGACAAAGACAAAGAAAAGGGTCAGCCAGATCTTGGCTAAGAATGAAATAATTGATGTTAAATTATGTCTAAGATGTATATTGAGTGTGTTTATGGAAAGAGAACTGTAACAGAATACACAATTGAGTTCTTGCGTTTCTCTGAGCATAATGAATTAGGAGAATTAGAAAGTCCGAAAGTGGCTTGATACATTAGTGGCTTAAAGGGTTCCTTGCATGAGAAGATGGGTTTAGAGACTATATGGATCGTGACTAAGGCATACAGTCTAGCTTTGAATGCAAAATTGATGGAGAAATCTTCTCGAAATTTCTCACCTTTTAGGTATTCTCCATAGAATAACTTTGAATCAGTATGCGACAAGGAAAAAGTGCAGCAACAAGGGATTCCAACCTTGAGAATAAGGGGACTATAAGCCCTAGCTGTGTCTAGCAAGGGTAAAGAACTAGTCCAGAGGCAGAATAACCCATATGCTAAACCCACTAGAGACACATGTTATCATTGTAATCACAAATTTAATATTTGTCCACCAAAGAGAGTTGTTGTTGCGGAAGAAGGGGAAGAGGAAGAGGAAAAAGTAGGACATGCAGTTGTGAAGGATGAATATGCTAGGGTTGAGTTTGCAGAAAAAGAATCTGATGAGAGGGTAAATTTTGTGTTGCAGAGAATTTCACTAGCACCCAAAGATGAATGACAATGCAAGAAATTGTTTAAAACACATTATTCTATCAAGAACAATGTGTGTAATTTGATTGTGGATACTGGTAGCATATATGGAGAATATAGTGTCACGAAAATTGGTAGATTATTTGAAGTTGTCCACAAAACCCCATGAGAAGTCATACACTCTCGGTTGGGTAAATAAGGGCTCTCGAGTTCGAGTAACACTAGCATGTATAGTTCATATCTCCATCGGAAAACATTACAAATAAGAGGTACTTTGTGATGTTTTTTATATGAATGTTTGTCATATTTTACTTGGTAGGCCTTGGCAGTTTGACAATGATGTCACTTATTGAGGACAAGATAACATAATGATGTTTACATAGGGCACACATAAAATTTCTATGGTTCCTATTTTGCACTTTGATAAGAATCTAGGAGGAAAGACGTCTAGTTCCTATGTGATGACACATAGTGAAAAGGAGCTCGATATGCTTGTTAAAGAAACTAAATTTTTATGTAAGTGGTGAGTAAAGGGATGATGAGTGAGGAAACAACAATTTCAGAAGAAGTGCCAGGGATCCTATATAATTTCGAGAAATTGACTGCATATGAGCCATCAAATGATTTGCCTCCTATGCGAGATAAATGCTGGAAAATTAAAGCTTTCAATATGGGAGACGATGTGATGGTGTTTTTGCGTAAGGAGAGGTTTCCAATTGGTACGTACATCAAGCTACAACCACACAAATATGGTTCGTTCAAAGTGACCTGAAGATCAATGATAATGCTTATATGGTAGCTCTCCCGAACTTCATGAATATATTTAATACTTTCAATGTTGTTGACATTCATGAATATCAAGCATATGAGACTCTTTATCAAGAAGAGAACTCGGTGTCGAGTTCTTCAGAGGTAGAGGAGACTTATATAGAAAGGTTTTTAAAGCCATCCGAGTTTGTTTCAGACTCAAAAACTGTATTTTAATATTTTTCGCAATTTGCTATTTTATTTTATTTTTTTGCATAAAATTTTTATTAGGGTTTCTTTTTTGTATTTTATTTCTGTTTTGAATTAAAAGCCCTTTAGAGTTTCTTTTTCTGAATTTAAACAACTTTTGAAATGAGTGACTTAATTATAAATGAACAGTGATCATATAAACTCAATTGTATTAAATAATCATATAAAAAAAGATTCATAAGATGAAAAAAAATTAACATTTAAAAATAAAAATTGTCTCTCAAATAAAGATAATTTTTGGTTAAAATAAAATAGACATTGTGCTAATAATGACCGTGAGATAAAATTTATTTAATTACAAATGTAAGATTTAAAATGATTTACTTAATTGCAAAATGAATGATAATCATATAAATTTTAATATACTAAACAATCATGCAAAAAAAAGAAGAAGAAAAAAAGAATCGTGAGATAGAGAAAGAAAAAAATAGATATTGTGTTGATAGTAACCGTGAGATAAATATTTTTTTAATTTTTATTTAAATAAAAAAGACTATTAGTATTTTTAATGATAATAAATAAATAAATAAAGTAAAGTGAAAGTAAGAAAGTGTGGAAAAAAGTGAAAGAGATTTAAAATTTTAATTAAAATAGAGAGAATATATATAATATTTAATTGATGAAAATTGAAAAATAATTATCATATATAATGTTGTAATTACTTAAACACTTTTTTTTTAATGTAAAGAATTTGTGGTGAAAGTATAATTTAAAATGATCTTGCAATTTATTTTTAATATTTACTAGACACTAGAAAAAAAATCATTTTCGAAACCAACTCATCAATCTCTTCTCCTTTCTGAAACAAACAATGGCATGGTTTCAAGATTTTTAATATTTTAAATTAAAACTTAAAATTATATGAAATTTTATAATTAATTTTAATATAAATCTGGATAAACGGATATGGGTATTGAGGTACTTATAGGGTACGAGTACGAATATGAACATTGATATTCACGCGGGCATGGGTTTGAGTACGAGAATTTTTTTAAACTGCGGATATGAGAACGAGTACTATAGCATCCTTCCTGCCTAAATTTTATTCATTGTCATCTTAAATAAAAGTGAGAAAGTGTGAAAAAGTGAGAAAAATTTAAAATTTTAATTAAAGGAGAGAATAAACGATATGATATTTAATTGATAAGCATTGAAAAATAAATATCATATTTAATATTTAATTGATAAATATTGAAAAATAAATATCATATGTAATGTAATAAGATATGAAAATAAAATAAAAAATTATTTGATTACTTAAATATAATTTTCTTAGTGTAAAGAATTTATAGCAAAACTAAAATTTAGGAACATAGATTGATTATAATAGATAGAAACAGTAGAAAAGAAGAATCAATAGTATACGGCACAGGTACTCCCATTAAACAAAACCAATTTTCCAAAACCAACTCATCAACCTCTTTTCCTTTCTGATACAAACAATGGCATGGTTTCAAGTTTAAACCTTTACTTTTCACTAAAACATGTCAATGCATTTGAGAAATGGTTGTTCCTTATTATTGAAACTTCGCAAATCTCCAATCCCATTTGTTCTAACCACAAACCCAATTTCAAACCCTGACAACCCCTCTCCAATTCCCGAATCCCAAATTCTACAAGTATTAAAAAATGAACCTGACATTGTTTCATCACTTGAATACTTCAAATCCTTAGCAAATTCAGGAACTTTCAAACACACCCAGTTAACATACCAAACCATGATTGAAAAGCTTGGAAGAAACAATGAAATGGACGCAGTTCAGTATCTTTTGCAACAGATGAAGCTGGAAAGTGTGCCTTGTTCTGAAGAGTTGTTCATCTGTGTGATGAATTGTTATAGGAGAGCAAAGTTGGGTGAACAAGGGTTGAAAATGTTTTATAGGATTAGGGAATTTGGGTGTAAACCCAGTGTTAAGATATATAATCATCTTTTGGATTGTTTGCTTGGTGAAAACATGTTTAAGATGATTAGTCCTCTTTATAATAACATGAAAGGTGAAGGATTGGAACCGAATGTGTTTACGTATAATATTCTTCTTAAGGCGCTTTGTAAAAATGGGAAGGTTGATGGTGCATGCAAGCTGCTTGAGGAAATGTCTAATAAGGGTTGTCCTCCTGATGATATTAGTTACACTACTATAGTCTCGTCTATGTGTAAATCGGGTGAAGTGGATAAAGCGAAAGAGATAGCTTTGAGATTTGAGCCTGTGGTGCCGGTTTATAATGCTTTGATTCATGGAATGTGTAAGGGATATAGGATTAAGGAGGCGTTTGATTTGATGAATGAGATGGTGGATAAAGGGGTTGATCCGAATGTTGTTAGTTACTCGACGGTTATTAGTTGTCTTTCTGATATGGGGAATATTGACTTGTCGCTTGCAGTTTTTGCGCAAATGTTTGTGAGAGGATGTAGCGCTAATGTTCATACATTTACTTCTTTGATAAAAGGTTATTTTATGCGAGGGAGACTCGGCGATGCTCTTGGTTTGTGGAGTCTCATGATTCGAGAGGGAGTTAAGCCAAATGTAGTTTCGTACAACACTCTCGTACACGGTCTTTGCTCCAACGGGAGGATGGACGAGGTAGTTTCTGTATGGAATCAGATGGAGAAAGATTTTGTCCGCCCAAACGTGACCACATATAGCACAATCATTCATGGCTTTGCGAAATCGGGGGATTTGATTAGCGCTTGTGAAATATGGAACAAGATGATAAATTGTGGTTGTCGTCCAAATGTTGTGGCGTATACCTGCATGGTGGATATCCTTTGTCGGATGTCTATGTTTGATCAAGCTTTTGATCTTATTGATAATATGATTTCTGATGGTTGTCCTCCAACTGTTGTTACATTCAACAACTTTATCAAGGGCTTATGTCGTGGCGGAAGAGTAGAATGGGCGATGAATGTGCTTGATCAGATGGAGAAATATGAATGCTTACCTAATATCAGAACATATAACGAGTTATTGGATGGTCTCTTTAAGGCGAACGCATTCAGAGAGGCTTGTGGACTTATAAGAGAGTTGGAAGAAAGGAATGTGGAGTTCAATTGCATCACTTACAACACTATCATGTATGGTTTATCTTTTCAAGGAATGCATCAACAAGTTTTGCAGCTTTTGGGGAAAATGTTTGTAAATGGAGTAAAGCCTGATGACATTACGATGAATATAACTATTAATGCATATTGTAAGTTGGGTAAGGTTAGAACAGCTATCAAGGTTTTGGGTAATATCACTGCTGAAAAGGAATTTTGTGCAGACATAATAACACATACTATTATTTTGTGGGGCATCTGTAATTGGTTAGGCACTGAGGAGGCTATTGTGTATCTTCATGAAATGTTGAATAAAGGAATATTTCCCAATATTGCCACTTGGAATGTGTTGGTTCGAGGCTTCTTTAGTAACTTGGGTCATTTGGGACCAATCCGCATTTTGGATGATATATTGGGAACTCAATAATATGGTATGCAATTTTCAGAAATTGATTCCCAGCCGTCAAAAAGTGAATTTAGAGTGGGGAGATCATGACCATGGATAATAATCTAATGTTTAAAACCAGATTGTCTTATTTATGATACGGGTTGTTCAATCTTTTACAAATGATAGTCATTCTCCCAACTGCTTGACTGCAGTGGACTGCGAGTCGCAACTGCGGGCAATCCAGGTCCATAATTTCCAGCTTCATGACCTTCAGTTGTGACAACAACAGTATGTAACAGATTACCACATGAAAGACCCTAGCTGGGAGCAGTGAAAATGTGGAGAATGAATATGGTAGGGAGTGGAATCTCTGGTAGAATTACAGAATTCAATTTTGGCTCTCTCCAAATGTGACATGCTGAGTATCTCATGTAATTTTTTAAATATAAGTGTACCTTAATTTTCTAAATCGTCAAATAAGCTTTATGATCGATCTTCAGGCAGCATCAATATGATTAGTACAAGGGACTTCTTTTTTCTGATGAAGTTCAATTCTAAAAACAAAGCATGCTGCAAACAGTGTGAACCGAAAGTGGCAGCTGTGTATGTAGTTGATTATGCCAAGTGCAATATAAAACAGGTTGTAGATATATACAACTGTATTTTAATACTATATAATGTATTAAATCGAAATCTGACCAATTTAAGTTGCAATTATATGCTTAACTCAGTTTTCTTTGGACAAACTGAACAGAAGAGTTGCAGAATGTTTTATTCAATCCTCTTAAATTTGTTTTGTTTTCATCTTCATAGCTTTTTTTCTCCAAACTGTCATGCTATATTTTATTTGTTTATTACCAAACTATGCTATGTTGATCATAAGCATGTGGTTGTTTATTTACTAGTTAAACTGTGGCTTGATAGATAAGTTATGTCTTCGTTTTTATGAATTTTCAATTACTTTCTCCATTCTGATTTATTTTCACTGAATTTTTTTCTTCTGATTTATCAATTGAGGTGTAGTTTGAAAGTTCCATTTGAAAGAGCAACAAGAGAATATTGAGTTTTATAATTTATAGTTTTATACTATTCTGTCACATACCTAGTTTCCTTTTTTTAGGACTAT
Source organism: Vicia villosa (assembly GCF_029867415.1). Lineage (NCBI taxonomy): Eukaryota > Viridiplantae > Streptophyta > Magnoliopsida > Fabales > Fabaceae > Vicia > Vicia villosa. The sequence continues at coordinate 158,280,036 of NC_081183.1, forward strand.
GTAATGGAATTCAGTGTGGATGATTTCATTTTATTTATTGAACTAATTACATCTCACTTAATGGCAAACTCCCAACTACCTCTAACAAATACTAACCAAGTGATTGTTGTTTTATATATCTATTATTCTCCCACAAAATCAAGATGGATTTAAACAAATCACTTCAAGTTTGGTAAGCAAATTCTGAAAAGTTGTCGTGTTCAAAGACTGTGAGTGTGACCCTAGTTTGCGCAGAGGCAGGGACATGTTTGACTAACATTTTCGAAACAAATGTCCAACTAGATGTGTTTTGTCGTGCACGAAGAACTGGGTTATGTCAAAGCTAAATTGTCACAAAAGACTGTGGGATGAAGAAAACGATTTAAAGATTTAAAGACTGTGGGATGAAGAAAACAATTTAAAGACTCTGGCTTGCTCCGTACTTTTCCATGAGATCATCAAAAAATCAAGAAACATGCACCGACCGGTTACAGATCGCCAAGTGTTAGGACACCTGACCTAATCAGCATCATTATAAGCAATTAATATAGGAGTTGTCTCAACAGTAAAGAATAGGCTCCGCGGAAAGGAACCTTTCAAGTAGTGAATTATACGACGAACTACTGCTAAGTGAAGATGGCGTGAATAGTGCATGAACTAACTTACCTGGTGAACAACAAATGATATGTCAGGTCAAGTAATTGTCCAGTAATTGAGACTACCAATGAGTTACTGATACAATAAATGACCGGTCAAAAGGTCATCCTCATCACAATGGTATTTGACATTAACTTCAAAAGGAGTATCTCTCAAATTAGTTTATTGGAGAAATATATCCTTGGAAGTAGAATGAACTTCAAGACCAAAAAAATAATGCAAATTACTAAGGTTTTTCATATAAAAAAAGGTTTGCAAGATCAGAACCAGTAATAATCATATCATCAACGTAAAGAAGGAGAAGAACAATAGTTGATGAACAAAGATGATTCATTTTAACTAAGAGTAAAGGAGAATCCAAGTATAGTAGAACGAAACTTCTCATAACAAGATCTAGGCGTTTGTCTCAACCCATATTAAGAGCGTTTGAGTTTACACACGACACACCTTTAAAGGAAGAGAATAGGCCTTGAGAGGAAGTTATATAAATATCTTCAATCAAATTGCCATGAAAAAAAATACATTTTTCACATCCATTTGATGAAGACCCCATTAGAAACTGCTATAGAAAATCACATTGCGGACAATTGTCATTTAGGCAACTAGTGCAAATGTCTCATCATAGTCAATTACATGTTCTTGATTGTTTCCTAAGGCAACCAATCGAGTCTTGTAACTGTTGAGAGAACCGTCAAATTCATTTCCCATGATACACATAATTGCAGCTTATGGGTTTCACATAATGAAATGTCTGAACTCTATATAATTATTAAGTTTAGTTTTGACTAAATTACAGTTTTAGTTATGATTTTGTCTGATTCACGAAATTAGTCTCTCCACAATTATAATGAACAAATATTTTGAACTCCACCAAAACATTAATGCAAATGTATTCAATATTCTTAAATTTAATTATGTATACCTTCGTTGAATCAAGGGTTAAATACCTTTTACCCCCTGCCATATGAGCGTGTTTTGATTTACCCCTTTTAAAAAAAATCGCAACCCTCACCAAATAAAGATTTCATCAAATTTGACCTTGGATCAAGATTTTAACATAATCTGCATACGTTGCAAGCCACTAAGCATTTTTTTAAATTTTTTCGAATTTCCACGTGGAAATTCGTATTTTTAAAAAAAAAATTCATGAGTTAAGATCCACTAACATGTAAGCATCAAATTTTATAGAAATGTAATAAGAAAAGAAAAAAACAACTAAATTCTTTGGCATCAACAGGATTCAAATCTGGTACTTGTAGGTTGAGACTCCAACCAAGTGAGCTACATGTTTTGGTTGAAATTAATTGTTTCAACCCTAATTAAAGAAAAAATTGTTTCAACCCTAATTAATATAAAAACATATAGTTGCACCATTTTAAAACTAAACAATATAATTAGTTACAGTATACTATAGTATATAATTATTTAATTATATATACATAGTTACAGTTATTTTTTTCATTACAATATAATTATACTGTATATATTATACATAGTTATAATTAGTTAATATATTAATTGCACTTTATATAATTAAAAAAATAACATTTATATATAATTTAATAAAAAATAATGTAATAACATTAATATATTAATTGTGTTTTAAATAAGTTTGTTAAATAAACTTAATATTAAATTGAAAATTTTATTAACTATTAGTATTATTTCGTATTCAAATAAATTTATAAAATAAATAATTTATGAAATAGCAGTAAACAAATAAATATTTTAAATAATAGCAATAAACAAATAAATAATTTATGAAATAATACATATGTAAAGATAGCAGTAAACAAATAAAATATTATAAGATAGTTTATGAAATATAGAATGCAATATATAATTTATACTTTTAGATCAAAAACTAAACAAATGATCTAGTGGTAGTGCCTCTTCTCTTTAATGTAGGGGACATTTCAATGAGTTCAAGTCTCACTCATAATTGACTAAAAAAAGTTTTTAAAAATGCGAATTTCCACGTGGAAAATTGAAAAAATTAAAAAAAAAATGCCACGTATGCAGATTCGGTTGGAATCCTTGAATCAAATATTATTCAATGCTATGTCACTTTTTAAAATTATTTTATTTTAAATTAATTTTCCCTAAAGATATGTTACCAAAAAATCTACTATACAAACAATTAATAAAAGATTGACCAATCTGACTATTATGCCCTTAGTTAATAATTTCTTTACAAATAAAAAAGGGCAATTTGGTAACTAACAAAATCACATATCACTTTTTCAACCTTTCAATAACCAAGCGCTAATTGTCGGCCTCTCATTGGTCCAACTATTCAATAACCAACTTTTTCTCCCCAACACACTTCTTCTCTCTCTTACTTAAATTTTCAAATTTCTTTCACATTTCATTTTCCCACACTTTCTTACTTTCATTTTAATTTTTTTTCATTTAATCACAAAAATTATTAATAATCTATTTTTTTAACTTTAATAAAATTAAATATTTATTTATCTCACGGGTCACTATTAATACAATATTTAATTTATTTTAATCGATCATTACACACTTTCTCTTTCTTAATTAAAATTTCAAATTTCTCTCAAATTTTCTTCCCACACTTTCTTACTTTCATTTTATTTTTTTTTCTCTATTTATGTATCAACTCTAAAAAATAATTTATTTTTTAATTTTAATAAAATTAAAAATATTGTAATATCACGGGTCACTATCAACATAATACTTATTTTATTTTAATCAATCATTGTTTTTATTAGAGAGATAATATCCTTATTTTTAATTTTCTTTTCTTTTCTTCATTTCAAGATTTTTTTAAAAGATTATTTAATACAATTAAATTCATATGATTATTGTTCATTTTACATTTGTATTTAAATATATTTTATATCGGATCAAATAAATTTTTTATTTCACGGGTCATTATCAACAAAGTATCTATTTTATTTTAATCAACAATTACTATAAATTGAGAGATAATTTTTATTTTTAAATGTTAAAATTTCATTTTTTTTTTTATCTTCATCTTCTAGATTTTTTTTTTTTATATAATTATTTAATATAATTAAATTTATATATTTTTCATTTGTAATTAAATCATTTATTAAAAATTTATATGTATCTAATTAATTTCATACAATATTAAATAAATTTACCCGTGCGGGTATGTTACTAGTTTACCTTTTAAAAATCTAAAATTTGGAAGAGATAACTAAAATATAATTATAAATTATTCCAGTCAAATCCAAACTAAAATTCTGAAGAACAATTCTTTTGGTAGGTCGAAATGTTTACTAAAAGTGATTCAGCACTTTGGAAATAAAGCTTATGACACCATCATTCGCACTAAAACATTGATAAAAGCGCAACATTGAATCATTGTAACTTGTAATTATTTTTCCTTCCCGATATTCTTAAACTATTTTTTATTCCTACCTCTAAAAAAAACACACAACCACTATCCATGGTTTTTAACATACTTTTCATCACTAGTATTAGAATACTAGTATAGTAGTATTATTATGGATGAAACTTCATTAAAGAAAACCATGTTCAATATGATGATCTAAGCAAAAATAAACAACGGCTTGTATGATAAAATACAACTCATGCACACAAAATGTCAAAAACTGTCAATTGCAACTTAACAAATCACTCAGTTATTATATTATAGGAACAGAAGAAGGAACCAAAACTTTGAATAAAATAAATCTCATACAATCTCCCTGTTGACATGACAAGCACCATCTAGTCATTTATTTTTCTCAATCATAAACTACTTCCACTGCTATAAAATCAAAAATGTTATGCCGGAAATTCTCGATAAAGAATACAACTTTTGCAACGGACGTTTAAAAAAGGGATGAGGCGTGGCCGGAAGATGATGACATTGCGGTTAGAACTTCCGTAACAGATCCCATGACGCTCAAAGCCGCTTTCAGAACCTCTTGAGGACACCCTGGCTTTACAATGGTTCGGACCTAGCAACAAAGAAAAAATCGCATGAGATGCAATGATATGATTGAATTGCGGAGTAAGAGTGTATGCAAGAGTTAATTGTCAAGACCTGTTCAAGATACTCCTGAAGTTTCTTAATGCGACCCATGTAGTCTTGGTCTTCGACATTAAGAGTTATAGGCTTTGCATCTGCACCAGGACCATCATACTGAAGCGGACCTGGATTTCTGTAAATATCATCCACAAGGAAGCTTGTCGCTTTGCTACGCAACAGCCTGCAATTAAGAACATGCATCAGTGACTTGACTAGCAAGAAATATAGATTCAGGCATATGCATAAAATATGACTAGTCGTCTTACTCGTATGCTTTGCCTCTCAGATCCACAGTAGCTGGATGGATAGCAGGTTTTCCGATTGATGTAGCTCCGGGATTTGGGGACCAACGTTTCACCGTCATCATAGACTGAATTTCATTGCAAACACACAAAACTATAAACACTCTATCTATAACATTGATACATACTATAAAAAACCAGGATGAAAAATCACTAAACACGGGAGGGAGGTAAGCGGAAAAAAACATACTGAAATTGGAGCGGCACCACATTTCCACTTGTTTACAGGATTCTTCAAGTTAGTTACAGTTGCCATGTATCCATTCAAACCAGCAGCCAGTATGTGGTAGCAGATGTGTCCAAGAACCTGCGATATTATCAATCAACGAGTATATTAATCAAACACTGATGCCGTTTAACAAGATGAACTAATCAAAGGCAACTAAATCAACATACATATGCATAATCACTGTCAAACTTCGATGGAAGGGATCCTCGAGCTTGATATCCAAAAAAGTGGCAAATGGCGTTGAATTTCTTTCCCTTGTATGTGCCTTCTTTCTGACGCTTGTTTATCTCAAATTCCACAAGGTACGCTAGAAGTTTCTCGGTCTCAATCTACAAGGTGTCGAAAAGTAAGGACAACAAGGACATGAAGGAGCTGAAAGTATAGCAAATAACATAAACAGCAAAGCATCTGGTGATTATTATTTACCTGAGACAACTGTGCTGAGTCATCAGATTCAGGGTAAAGGAGCAGCTGCAACAATGAAAGTTCACGGTTAGAACAAAGTTGGATTGTTGATAAAGTTCAGCAAAATAATTACTTGTTTACCTGTCTCCTGATAAATGGGGGTAGAAACTCAAATAAAGCAGAAGCCCATGGTGAAAGCTGAACAGATATCTTGTCAGCAGCAACACCTTGTCGGAGTAACCCGTGAATTTCCTGAAATACAAAAGGGGTTTTCCAAGAATGGATTAAGATTACATTCTTTATCATATGCATAAGAATAAGATAAGCACGGAGTTGAGTTGTTTATCCAAATAGAGACAAATTGTGTTTTCTGAAGCTTCAACAGACTCAAATGGCTTTAAGAAACACACAGATGTATGAATACTTTAATGGACGAGAGATTCAAATGTTCACTATTTGGCTGAGGTTTACCTTTAAGAGTGCATAAACTTCAGGAATGCTCTCAATCAGACCTTCTGGAAGGAGGATTACTCCGTGATATTTGTCTGAGAAAAGCATAGGAATATGATCTCAGAACTCAAAAGATCGAAAGAGAAAAAAAAAAAAGACTAGGTGGAAATAATTTAGATAATTCAAACCTTGCTCTGCTCTAGCCTGAATTGCGTCAGAAATCTTTCGTGAAATTTCAAAAAGGGTAAGCTTTGATTGAGCAACCTCCTCACCAAGAATTACCTGAATAGAGTAATAGTAAAGTATAGTTTGTCAGCATCAGACAATTGCGCAATCGGTCAAAAGTGAAATGATATAGGATATTAGAACATACCATGTTTGGATGGGACTGAAGAGTGCATTCCAAAGCAACATGTGATGCCTTGCGTCCCATCAGACGAATGAAATAATAATACTAGCAAGGAAAACTCAGTCAGAAAGGTACTTCAAATGAAAAGGTGTTTGTATGTTTTCACAAGGAAATTAGAGTCCTTACCTTCTCTGCAGAGAGAGCATCGGTGCAGACATTGCTAATGAGCTGAGAATTCACCTGAATGAAAAAAGAAAATATTCACGTATAATTAATTTGTTCGTTATTTCTTAGCTTTCATTTTCAATTTAAAGTATAAAGTAAATCAAATATATTGAATTCAATTCCATGTTAATGCTGAAACATGTTTAAACAAGAGTTCTCGCCCTGATAGGAAAATACCTTGCAAATTGTATCAAAACCAACATTTGTTTCCACAAACTGGTTTTTAAGATCTCCATTTGAGGTCACGGGAACACCAACCACCTGCAGAATCAAAACAACCATGATGATCAGCAAAATTAGTTACTGAAATTGTACACTGAAATATAATATTCGGTTAAACAGATAAATTAATTGAACAAATACTAGTTTCTAGAATGACCGGGTCATATACCTTTGTGGGGCATTTCGCAATAGCAAATGTCTCTGCAAGCTGAGCAGCATCCGTGTTGGATGTCACACCTGAAATAAAACGAAGGTCATGATTTAGAAACACCCTTTAAAGATGTGATGCGACCGTAACCATACAGGAAGATCAATGAAGAAGTATACCTCCAATGATGACAAGACCATCAAGTTTCAAATTGTTGCATGCAGCAAGTGCGGCATTGACTTGTTCAGTTGTCTTAATTTGATCTTTTGTACGCCCAAGCAAATCATAACCACCTAAACAAAGAAACAATCATAGTCCAATAATAAAAGGTTAAAAAAAATCTATGACAAATGATTGGCTAATCAGAACAACTGCTTCATTTGCCTAAACCAACCTTGATTTTTGTATGTGGCGAGAACACTGTCAGTTATCTCCAAAGTTTTCTGGGCAAATAGACCTTCTGAACCACCTAAAAAAAGGAGGAAAAGAATATGCAGACCTAGTTACTCAGCTTTCTATCAAATATCTCTATTTCATGGTCAATAATATAATAAACTGTGAAGCAATGACACAGATACGAAAGCCAGACACGAAAACCTGACACAAAATCAAACAACAGCAACAACAACAACCAAACTACATAATGTTCTATCCAGGATCATGCTTCTATCCAAAAAAAATGAAGTTAATAAAGAACGAAAGTTAAGAAGAGTAGTGCAAATTACCAAGAAATCCAAGCAAAACATTCTTAGGGTTGTGAATATTGAGAGCAGAGTGAAGCCCCCAAATAACATTGTGTCCACCAGGAGATTGTCTACCACAAAAAACAATTCCAACCCTGCACCACCACACCAACAACAACAACAACAACAGAATTTGTTAAAATTCAAATCACACAAAACAAATCAAACATATTCACAACAATGCATAGAAAACACCATTAACAAAAACAACAAATGTATAGAAACTAACCTAATAGGAGGGTGTTCAGTTATGATCTGAGCATCAGCTACTTTAGCAGAAGCCCTAAGAAAATGAGCCAAAGGTTGTCCATAGGTATTAGGGAAAGATCTACTTATAGAAGGTTCATCAGCCGGGTCAGCAGTCGTTGTTGCATCACCAAACTCAACCCTAACCGTTGTTCCCTGCACCAATAATAGCAACAAATCAACCCCATTCCATTCAAATCAACCCCATCTCCAAAACAAAACAAAAAAACAAAACTTTCCAAATCCAAACCACCAAAAACAAAAACAAATCAACCCCATTCCAATCAAATCCAAAACCCAAATAAAAAACAAAACAAAAATCAAAACTTTGCAAATCCTATCAAAACCCAAGATCCAAATCAAGACCAAATCACACCAAAAAAAATTGTTAAACAAATACTCACTTGTAGACAAGGAGGAAGTTCTGGTTGGTATAAAGATCTAAGCTTTTGAAGATCTGAGAGCTCTCTTGGAATACCATAATCAGAATCCATGGTAGTGAGAGAAAATGAGAAACAGAATACAAGGTTGTTGGTTTTGGCGACAGATACTAAGCTACTAAGGAGAGTGAGTGAGTGACAACGTTAATGTTATGTTTGAGTGTTGGGCACCCTTTTATTTATGCTGTTGTACCTAAAAAACCATCTTCAAAATCTACCTAATTTTTTTCCATGTATTTTCAAAATCAATGACCCTTATTCTTTTTTTAATTAATAATTAACTTTTTTCTTTGTATTTTCAAAATCAATGACCCCCTTAATCTTTTTTTATTAATAACAAACCTACTAAGCCCATAGATTTAGGGTCCTTTTATCTTTATTCGCATATTCTTCCTTTTGAAAAATAACTACACTTTTCAAATCCTATTTTTATTCCTCCTTTGTCGCCACTTTTTATCTTTTCATCTATTTTACTGGTGAGAATTAAAAGTAGGATAAAAGAATTCAAATTCTGTTTTTTTAGTAAAGATATTAATATATGGATTTTATTTTATGATACGAATGAATATAATAGGAATTTTGTTTCTTGTAGAGTAATGCTTGGATTGAGAATAATGAGGGCTCAAAAAATTTGGTGTTGAGTTATATTTGACTGGACCATAGTTATAAGGTATCACATGCCACACCAATAAATTGATAGGTAGTAGTAGGTTTATTAAAAAATAGTGAATAAGAGTTTATTGCTATTAGCTAGTAATTAAGTAAGTAATAGTGTGTATTGAATCTTATTTATTAAATGATATCCGTTAAGTTTGTTTTTGTAAAAAAAAAAAAAAAAAAAAAGTAAGTAATAATGTATATCAAGTCGAACAGATTTTTTATTTTTAAGGTTTCTATGAATTTATAATCACAAGAACTAGTTTAAGAAAAAAAATAGTACCTAACACAGGTAAAAAAAAATTGTGATCATTTGATAAGTTGTGTCGTATCAATATATGGATTGCATAATATGTTGTATTTAGGGTCGTTTTTTAGGGGTGTATAAGGCGGCTTACACCATAGGGCCACACATTTTTTCATGCTTAAACTATGATAAAAAGGGCCTTCCGACATATATCCCACAATTAATTTACGGTTAAATAGGGCTTCTTAAAAAAAATTCACGACTCAATTGAAACTTTATTCAATTACTTACACAGGGTCTCTCAAAATATTGAGACGACTCTTGTTGTATTATAAAGGAATATATATATATATATATATATATATATATATATATATATATATATATATATATATATATATATATATATATATATATTATTCATGCAGAAGACTTTAAATTACTCCCCGAAAGAAGATTCCGACGAAGTCACACAGGAATTTGTAAGTGATAGTTTTGGGGATTTGAGCAGTGCAAGTGATGCAAACTCAAGATAAAATGCGTTTTTCTTATTCGTCTGGTCTTTAAGGATTGTAACTTCCACAACGGTGAAGTCTCTTCATGTGTAGGCGGCGGTTACGGCCGACTAGGGCTAAACGGTTAGGAGTTTACTTGTGACAACGTCCACCAACCTGTAGAATCCGTCTTGACCGAGCTAAGGACCCTAACAGCGTTGGAGATCCAATATGGGTTGTGTGTTTCTGTCGTGCCAGGCTGAGACATCTTCTTAAGATTATCCATAACTCTTGTTTTGCACCTACTTCCTCCTTCAGGTGTCAGCTTGCCTGATTGACCTAAACATTCCAAATATGTACAAGCTCCCCGATCTAGAATTTCATAGGGATGAATAGTTCGGTCAATCAAGAGTTCATTTTGGGCCGGTCTGGCAAGCCGGTTCTCATGTTCATCCAACGGTTGGGAAGGATATGTCTTTGTGTGAGTCAGGATGCTTCCCTTACTAATTACTGCATTTAATTTTTCAAATGCGCCAATAATGATGGGTACTTATGGGTAACGCAAACCTACTTTATTAACTCCTTAAACCTAATTTCAAATTTATTCAAAACGTTTGCCCTTCCTTTCTCCCTCTCCCTCCTTTTGCAATTTCTAAACATTCCTACTCAAAGCTCACTCAGAAGTGATTTCTCTTCGTTCCAGTTTTCTTCATCAGGTAAATTTCTCTCCATTTCCTTTTATTCTTTCACTTTTCCTTTTATCATGGTTATCATTAGAGAATGGGATGAGTCGGGGAATATTGTTGTTCCCCAAACCGCTGAAGAGAGGAAAACTCTCTGGAAGCAATGCTTGAATTCATGTAAGGGTCGTATGAGTCGGGTTGAATTCAACCAAATCATTCACGAAGTGTACGGAGACCTTAATGAATCTTTTAGCGACACTGACTCGGAATATGGGTCGTCAGGTCCGGTAGAGGTTCTCACGAAAATGGGAGGGTCTTTTATCGACGTAGAAGTATTGAAATACAAGAGTAGCTCGGTGGATCGTGACGATATAGAGAAGCTTCGTTCTAAGAGGAGTATCTCCTCTACCGGGAATGAGGAAGACGTGATTTTGGACGGGTGTGAAGAAGGCGGAACTGTGTGTCTTTTTCGTCCACAAGGTGTTGGCAATGAGTCCTTTTATTTTTATCTGAACCTTTTAGATGATTTTCGAATTCAGTTTCCTTTTACTGACTTTGAGGCCGACTTGCTAACCGCCATGAATATATCCTCGGTCCAGATCTGACCTAACGGATGGGGTTTTATAAATGCTTTTGAGTTTATATATATGAGGCTTTGCTTATCGATCCTACTTTGGGTATCTTCTTTTCTCTCTTTGAGTTAAAGGGAGCTGACAAAGGAAGTTGGATAAGTACCAATGGGTCCCTGGGCAGGAATTTTCTCCGAGCCTATACTTCCGATTACAAGGATTTCAAGAACCGGTTTGTTCGAGTAAGAGGAGGGAATGAGTGCCTGTGTGTGCTATACAATTCTGATGGAAGTCGACGCTTCCCTTTTGTTGGACCGAGAATCCCATCCCCATTCTTGGTTACGACTATGATAAACTAAGTGTCAATGAGATTCAAGCTCTTTCCTTCCTAGATGCCTTCTCCGTGATGAAAACCAAGAATATTATAGAGAAGTCTGACGACCAAGTGACACTCTTAGCTTATTTAGATATTGATTTTGCATTTACAACATCATGCAGATTATTTGCTCGCCTTTAAGTTTAAAAAAGAATATTTTTACCTTTTGTGCAGGGAAAATGTCCTCCGCCAATCTCAAGGAGCAACAAAAGTTCATGGCTGGGGCTAGGGTAAGGCGTGCCACCACCCAATCCTTGCTAAAATCATATCCTTCTGGTCTATAAACCAGTGCTCTTTAGAAGAAGAAGTTGGAAACCATTAAGGAAATGTAGGCGGCTCTAGCGGTCAGCTCCGACCCTCCTCGTGTCTCCGAACCTCCTCCTGCCAAGAAACAAAAACTCATGCTAAGTGAAACTACCAGCAACATTGATCAGGCTGTTTCTGCCATCATGCAAGAAATCGAGCAGGGCAGCCGACAATCTCATCCAGACCTATAATTTATGTTTTGGGAAAATAGCTTTGACGACTTGAAGATCCTCTATGATCATTTGAATTCAGATGAAGACATTGCTAAAGCGAAATCCATCGGTCCTCAACAGCTTACTGCCAACTTGGGAACCTACCTGATGCGGAGTGTCGTGATGGTTCGGGCTCTATTTGAAGTGGGAGATGAGTCCGACCAAGCTGAGCTTCGTTTATCTCAGGAAGTGATTAAGTTGAAGGAAGATTTGAGGACTCAAACTAAAAAGTTCGAAGAGGTCAATAAGAACCTAGCCCGGTTGTTAGAGGAAAGAAAAAGTTCCGAGGATCTTCTGGCCAACCTTACTCAAGAAGTTCAGAAGCTCAAGGAGTCTGTCCAAGAGGTCGAGAAGCTTAAGGAGTCTAATGACCAGCTTAAGGTTTCCTTAAAGGAAGCCCACCTCGACGTCCTTTCTGGTGGTGACGAGGCTTTTGAGAGAGTAAAAGCGCAAGCTTTGATCCTTCAGCCCGATCAAAATGTTGAAGCGATGGACTTCTTCAAGATTGTATGTGATGATAGAACTTCTGAAGCTAGAAGCGTGCATGATCAAGATGATGAAGAGCCCTTCATGGAGAATCCATAGGACCATCATGTTAACCAACCCGAAGATTGATGCTTTGTGTTTTTAGTGTCTTTATATTTTGTTCTCCAGAATGTGTAACACCTTTAAGCCTCGAGTGGTATGCTTAATTACTATGGCCTCTACGACCCTCTCTTTTGAATGCATTAGTTTGCTTTGAACTTTTAACTTGTATGTTTAAAATTATGTCTTGTATGTATGAATGTTGTACAATCGACTTTGCGATGTATGACTTCCCCCCAAGCAAGAAGCCTGCGTAGTGGATGAAGTGTTCTCTAGACACGATTGTATACTGAAGACAATTGACCCCTGGTTCACAAGAACGTGGAGGGCCGACTAGTTTAGGACACAAGACCGCGATGGTCTAGTTGGCTTGTGTCAGAAAAGGGCTGTGATGGCGTAATTTTGAGTAACGCGACAAGAGACCGCGATGGCCTTATCGACTTTATCAAAAGGGTCGTGATGGCACAATTTTGACTAACGCGACAAGAGACCGCGACAGCCTAGTCGACTTTATCAAAAGGGTCGTGATGACACAATTTTAACTAACGTGACATGAGACCATGATGGCCTAGTCGACTTTATCAAAAGAGTCGCGATGGCACAATTTTGACAAGAGACTGTGATGGCCTAGTCGACTTTATTAAAAGGGTTGCGATGGTACAATTTTAACTAACGCGACAATAGAGCGCGATGGTCTAGTCGACTTTATCAAAAGGACTGCAATAGCACAATTTTGACTAACGCGACAAGAGACCGCGATGGCCTAGTCGACTTTATCAAAAGGTCCGCGATAGCACAATTTTGACTAACGTGACAAGAGACCGCGATGGCCTAGTTGACTTTATCAAAAGGGTCGCGATGGCACAATTTTGACTAACGTGACAAGAGACCACGATGGCCTAGTCGACTTTAACAAAAGGACCGCGATGTCACAGTTTTGACTAACGCGACAAGAGACCGCGATGGCCTAGTCGACTTGTCTCCGGTAAGTACTTTTGTTGTTTAATTTCTCTAATGGAATTCACGTTGTTTTGAAGAGATCGGAGGTGCCTCATTAAAAACTCTAGTAGGGAAAAGAGTACTCCTAAAATTCTCATAGGAGAATAACAAGCTTATTCAATATCCAAATCCTAGAAAAAAACTAAATTGTCGCTTTCTCTTATTATTGCTCGACGATGGGCATACTTATTCCTCTGAAGAAGAAGATTGGTGGATTCCCCATTCCCCAATTTTCTGCTTTGCCCTCATCATCGAAGTACCCCAATTTCCACTATGGGGTGTCAGGGAACGCGCCTCTTGAATATTATTCTCGGGACCCATTGTCCTTCTCTAAGTGAGACCTTCTCTTTATTGCTCTTGACTATGTTGGATCCTTCTTGCCTGCGGATGATGAAAAAACATCATTTATATAGGACAACAACTTACCATGCTGAATCAGAGGCTCTATCTCCTTTTTGAGCTACATGCATTCCTTCGTGTGATGGCCTCCTACTCGGTGAAATGAGCACACCGGTTCCTTTCCACTGAGCAGTGTCACGCTGCGAGCCCGCAGTGGTCTGACTATTAGGCCCAGATGATCCATCTCTCGCATGATATTCGACCTCCTCGAATTGAGGGGTGTAAAAGGTCGTTCTTTCCTCCCACAGTGCATCCGGCCTCGTTCTCGCGTATCATATCCCTGCACCTAGGATTGTTTTTCCTTCCCAAGCGTGTTTCTGTCCGGTCTGTTGTGAAGACTCTTCGGGATGCTGGGGCGGTATTCTTCCTTGTTGCTTTCTTCCTCCAGGACGCTATGGCTGAGGAGGTCTATTGTTTCCTTTGTGATGGCCTTCGGTTTTCGAACCGACGGTCCTTCCAAGTCACCAACCCGGATATTGTCTTGGGGAGCCCCTGTGTTATGAATAGCTCTTTCGTTGAAACAAACTCGGTATTCCTGAGCGTGCCCGATCAATCCCGAATGGTTACTATGATTTGGATTTTATTGTCCTTGAACATGTGGTCGGCCTGAAACAACAACAAATATTTCTACGTGTTCTTTTTTATCACCTGTTCATAAATGTTTTATATTTTTTTCTTATATTTATCAATAATAAATATTTTTTTATTGATATATATTCGTCTCTTATTACGTATCAATGATAAACACATGTCTTATTTTTTTTATCTCATTGATAAATAGTCGTTATGTAACTTTTTTTACTAGTCACAGAGTTGTTATGTATTTTTTATAAACTTAATTGCACTTTTGATTTTTCTATTTAGGTGTTTATAACTTTTTAATTAATTTTTCTATTCTGAAACTCATTTTTTTATCTCATATTTACTTTTCTTAAGATTTGTTGGTCTCCCTCCATGTTTGTAAATATTACAATGGTAATTAAGATAATTATTTATTTATTTATGAGATGAAAATGATGACTAGGATAAAAAATTATCAATTTTTTAAACAATATTATAACTAATTTTATTTATGAAAAAAAAATCAAATTTAAATTTAAATTTTATACACATATTTATAATTTATCAAATTCTTTTAACAGAATAAATTTAAATTTAAATTTTTTTACAAATATTTACAATTTATCAAATTCTTTTACAGAATAGATTTAAATTTAATATTTTTATATAACAAATTATTTAATAATTTTAATTTAGTTTTTTAAGAAATTAATTAATCAAAAGAAAAAAATTATATACTTAGGGTTTTTCTTCAATATTCTTATAGCATTTTTTACAATATTTTTTTGATCTATGGATGAATAAGCTTTATAAAGATTTTTGATAAATAAAACGACGTGGAACTCGGATCACTATTGCAACATTTTCTTGAAGCTCTAGTTTTCTCACTTCAATATTTCCTTCAATGGTGCCTTTTTTAGCCCAAGATAAAGCAATCCAATTCCCTCTTTTTGCATGTCTGTGGACAGCATATCAACAAGCTCCGCTGCAAACATAAGCTTGCATCGCTCTTTTTATTTTATAATTTAATATAACTAAACACTTGTCTAATTAAGAAACTTAGCAATTCATAGTCATTAGCTAAAGCCATGCATCATGTGTAACATACTGTAACTTAAACTGAATGAATCTTATGACAATAAAGTTTCAACTGAAGAGGTTTTCCAAAAATTCAAATTGGTCAATTACAATTTTGAAGACAACATTCAAAATTTAAAATTAAAACCACATGGATTAATACAGAGTTAATGTTTTGAAATTTGAAACTCAATCGGGTTTTTACCAATAACAATATTGTAGGTAAAATTATCTGAAAAGATGCAAACCTTGTGAATAGGAATTAGTTTAAATGTATTTATTTAGTGTAATTACCGATATAGCCCAGTAACCTTTATATATACGAGAAATAATAATGAGAAAAGTATCAAGCCAAGAATTATTGACATGGTATCAGTAGGTTTTCGATCAAACCTGTGAGTTTTAGGTTAATCTTGCCTTTATTCAGCGACACCCCACTGGGTCGCTCTTGAAATCGTCTCGGGAGATCTCGTTTCTCGGTACTTGAAATCATCTCGGTTCTCGGTAATCTCTTCCAAGATTGCGATTCTAATCTCGGGTGCTTACAAATTGTGTTTGCTTTGATCGTGTTATCGTATCGGTGTCGGCAAATATTCTGAATTAGGGTTTTGACTTTGTGTCGGCAATTATTCTGAATTAGGGTTTTGACTCTGTGTCGGCAATTATTCTGAATTAGAGTTTAGACTCTGTGTCGGCAATTATTCTGAATTAGGGTTTTGACTTGGTGTCGGCGAGTATCCTGAATTGGGGTGTTGATTTGGTGTCGGCAAGTATTTTCTTCAGTGTTCCGTTGGTGTTTCTTGTTTCACGTTAACAAAATTGTTACGTTAACAAAATTGTTCTTAAGTCATCTCTGATATTATGGCTTCCGAAGAAGAGATAGATCATATTTGTGTTCGTTTTACCGGAAAGAATTATCTTGTTTGGGAATTTCAGTTTCGGATGTATGTCAAAGGGAAAGGATTATGGAGTCACTTGGACGATGTCTCTTTGGCACCGTTAGAGACAACTGACTTAGATGCATGGGAAATAGAAGATGCTCAGATTATCACTTGGATTCTCGGTACTATTGATCCTCACATGATTAATAATTTGCGATCTTTTTCCACTGCCCAAGAAATGTGGAACTACTTGAAGCGTATCTATAACCTAGACAATGCGGCCAAACGTTTTCAGTTGGAGCTAGACATTGCCAATTACAAACAAGGCAATCTGTCTGTTCAAGAATATTATTCTGGTTTTTTGAATTTGTGGACAGAACACTCTGCAATTATACATGTTGATGTTCCCAAAAGTTCTCTCGCGGATGTCCAAGAGGTCTACAATACTAGTAGGCGAAATCAATTTCTCATGAAGCTTCGTGCAGAATTTGAGGTTGTCAGAGGTGCCTTGTTGAATAGGAATCCCGTTCCTTCTTTAGATACATGTGTCGGTGAACTTCTCAGAGAGGAACAGCGTCTTGCTACTCAAGGATCCATGTCTCGTGATGTTGTCATTTCTGAGTCTGCTATGTTTGCATATGCTCCTCATAGTAGAGGTAAAGGTCGTGATATTCGACATGTCCAATGTTTCTCTTGCAAACAATTTGGACATTTTGCTCAGAGTTGCAGTAAGAAGTTTTGTAATTATTGCAAGAAGCGGGGCCATATTATCTCTGATTGTCCCACCCGTCCTCCACGATCAACACAACGTTCGGTGCAAGCATTTTCTGCTAGTACAGGCTCTGCAGTTGGTCCTTCCATCACCAATCCATCTAATGGTGGTGCTCTCCAACCTGAAATAATCCAACAGATGGTACTTTCCGCTCTATCAACCTTGGGAATTCAGGGTAAGTCTTCGAATGTTTCCCGCCCGTGGTTTCTTGATTCTGGTGCATCCAATCACATGACCGCCTCTTCTGAATACTTGCACAATTTACATTCTTACCATGGTAATCAGAAAATTCAAATTGCGGATGGTAATGCTCTCTCTATCACGAATGTTGGTGACCTCAACTCTGATTTTCGGGATGTGTTTGTAGCACCTGGACTTGCTTCCAATTTATTATCTGTTGGTCAATTGGTTGATAATAATTGTAATGTAAATTTTTCTCGTGATGGTTGCCTTGTGCAGGAACAGGTGTCGGGGAAGGTGGTTGCGAAGGGGCCTAAAGTGGGAAGACTGTTTCCACTTCAGTTTATTTCTAGTCATTTATCTCTTGTTTGTAAAAATGTCTTGAATTCTTATGAGGATTGGCATAGAAAATTGGGTCATCCTAACTCTGCTGTTTTATCTCATTTATTTAAAAATGGTTTATTGGGAAATAAAAGTGTTGTTTCTAATGCCTCTCTTTCATGTTCTGTTTGCAAATTAGCTAAAAGTAAAACACTTCCTTTTTCGTTTGGTGCTTATCGGGCTTCCTCTTGTTTTGAACTGATTCATAGTGATGTATGGGGTATGTCTCCTGTAGTTTCTCATGCTCGCTATAAATATTTTGTCACATATGTATCTTCAGCTACATCATCATTTACCCTGCTGGTGTGTTGTGTTTCAGCTACATCATCATTCACAGCAAAAGCTAAAATGAAATCTCCTATGTGCCTGAATTGAAAGACCCATCACAATTACACTTCATCCAGCCAGTATTAGGAGGGCATCACAGCACTTCACGTATGTTAGGAGCACGAGGAGGACAGGTAGTGACGTTGAAAGCTTTAATTATTATGAAATTAGACATAGAGATGGAAGCAAATATTTGAAGAACTGTTATCTGCCAACTTAACTTGGGACATGACCTTGTTGATAGCATTACCACATACTTATTTTTTATTATTGTGTTTCAAATTGTTTCTCGAGGACCAGATCTGGTTGATTATGAAGATGAGAGTGACCTTCTTCACAAGGGAAGTTTGGTTTGATTTTACTCCTTTGCAAATGCTAAGCCATTGCTGCATAGAGGTGGGGTTTGACTGAATGTTGACCCTCCTTCTAAACCAATACCAAGCTTGAGATTTATGCATTCTCTATCTCATCTCATACCGATAATTTCACGGTTTCACAATTATTCAACAAAACAATTGGCTTCATTTTCAGTGGTTGCCCTGCTCTCCGAGCCGTGGTGGCTGGCTGTAACTCTCACCTCAAATATCAAATCAAGCATTGAAACTTAAATTCTACTTGTTTCACAATTTTTTTCATTATTCATTTCACACACATGGACCATGCACCTAAAAAGGCAAGTGTTAGCCGAGTGATTTGCATAGTTGCATTGAATATATTGATTATATGGTTGATGAATATTTTTAAATTTTACATTTATGGTTGGTATGGGGCTCTATCTTAAGAATTTGTATTAGCCAGGCACATAATGACCATATTATTTTCGGGTATAAAGAACCAAATTTAAGTTTTCAAAAGGAAAAAGAAAAGGGCATTCAGGAGAAAG
Organism: Vicia villosa; assembly: GCF_029867415.1. Taxonomy (NCBI): domain Eukaryota; kingdom Viridiplantae; phylum Streptophyta; class Magnoliopsida; order Fabales; family Fabaceae; genus Vicia; species Vicia villosa. The sequence continues at coordinate 158,299,050 of NC_081183.1, forward strand.
AAGATACATTTGCACCAAAAACAATTGGTTCCTTGTGCATTTACCTTGTAATTATCCTCTATGTTCAACTATTACAGCAGTAATTATTCATTTACCTTGTGAATTGATTTTGTTTTACAATTGGTTCCCCATTTTTATTTCAAAAGCCAACATGAAATAACAAATTCAAGGTTATACTTATAGGCTATATATAGCTTTTGCTTGTATGGTTTAGCTTACAACAGAAGGAAGAGGAGAAGTGGGTATCAAATACAAGTCATGTTTTCTTTTGATGCTAGCTCCAAATTGCTCAGTCATGTCCAAATCCTCACCTTTCATTCCATTGGGAAGCTTCCAATCAAAGTGATACAACAAAAATGCAAGGGCTAGCTCAACATTTATCAGACCGAATGTGATGCCCGGGCACATTCTTCTTCCAGCTCCAAAAGGAATGTACTCAAAATTACTCCCTTTATAATCAATAGAGCTACCGATGAATCTTTCTGGATAGAACCTCTCTGGTTCAATCCAGTACTTAGGATCTCTTCCGATTGCCCATGCATTGACTATTACTTTGGTTTTGATTGGTATATGATACCCATCTATCTCACATGCTTGTCCACATTCTCTTGGAAGCAAAAGAGGAGCTGGAGGGTGTAATCTTAATGTCTCTTTCACAATAGACTTCAAATATTCTAGTTCATTTATATAGTTTTCACCAATATTTCCTCTCATGTTGAAGATTTCTCTCACTTCATCTTGTGCTTTCTTCATCACTCTTTGATCCTTTATCAACTCTGACATTGCCCAAACTATGGTAGAAGCTGATGTATCGCCTCCAGCACCAAAAATGTCCTGAAATGTAAAATGCAAGGATATCATAGACCATTGAAATATTTATATAGAAAAACCATGCTTTAACATGGCTAATAATAATATTGCTCTATTTCAAAGAGACCATTGGGTAAGTATCAAATACTCATTTAAGTTCTACTTCAAGGGGCTTATTATCCTTACCAGGATTATAGCTTTGATGTTGTTGTCAGTTAAGCATATATCTTCATCACTATCATTACCACCTTGAAACTTTAGAAGAACATCGACTAGATCTTCGTCTACTTCACCTTGGCCTTCTTTTACTTTTGACTTTGCTTCTTTATGTTCAATGATGACCTTTTCTAGTAACTCATCAATTTGTCTATGCAACCTCTCAAGTTTTGGCCTCAAACCAGAAACAAGTTGAAGCCATTTAGCAGACGGAAACAGTTCCGCTATGTCAAAACCTCCTCCAACCGATTCTCCATTTCCCAAAGACGCAAGCTCTTCTTGGACTCTGCATTCCTTGCCAAATGCAGCCTTTGTAATGATAGCAAATGTCGACGAAACCACAAGCTGAGTGATGTTGATGGATGACCCTTGCTGTGAATCAATCCTTTTGATGAGACTTGTAAGCACTTCTTCCCTTATTGGCCTAAACGAACCAACACGTTTTTGAGTTAAAAGCTCCATTTTACATATTTTTCGCAGCTGTCTCCAGTAATTTCCATAAGGTGAAAATGCAATATCTGTGCATCCATATGATATTATGTCCATAGATACAATCTTAGGCCTAGATGCAAATACAACATCATGTGTTTTAAGTACCTCCCTAGCATAATCTGGTGAGGAAACAACAATTGCAAAGATCTCTCCAAGTTGTAGTTGCATCAAGGGTCCATGAACTTTGGCCAAGTCTCTTAATTTTCTATGTGGTGTAGAGGTCACTAGATGGTGTATGTGTCCTATAATAGGTAACTTCCATGGTCCTGGGGGTAGGTTTGGAAGAGATGAGCCTTTTTTCTTGAGATTCCTCCCAGTTTTGAGTGCCACAAGAATGATGAGAAAAAAGGAGACAAGTGCTAATAAGTCAAAATTTTGAGAATCCATGGAGAGAATAAAGTAGCTAGTAGGTTGGTTTATGACAAAGTGGTAGCTATGAGCAAGGTTTTATAGTAATGGTTTTCAACCGTAGCTGACAAGCGGCAACATAGTTTTTGAGATTTCTTAAATGGAACCGCAAATGCATTTATAGTGGCATCAATTTTATTTGAAGGGTGTCTTTCGGGTCTGGTTTTGATTCATTATCTACTTAGTTGGAGTGCTCTGGAGTAGAAAATTTTGAAAAAAGTTTAGTTTATATTCTCTTCTTCATCCGTAGAAAAACTTCCTTCCTCTTTTCTTATAAAAATTAGTAAAATACCGTACGTGTCAACTTGTTTTGTCATAATATAAGGTCGTATGACATGTAATATCACTTCAATATAATCAAAATGGAGTTTATACAAATAATATAGTTGGAGTTGATGTGGAATAAAGTGTCATAAAGGATTAGAAATACTCATATATGAACAAAATGCCAACAAATCTAAAAAGAGTACATTTGAAATAAGTTGTAATAATGTAAGAGCAAAATGTCATCAGAATTAAAACAACTTCATGATAGAGTGTATGAGTATAATTCACGTCCTGTAAAAAGAAATTCAAAAAAATATAGAAAAAGGATATTTCTATCTAAATTTGGAATTGCAACATATTAGGAATTAAAAAGGGAAATTTATCTATCATGTGTGAAAAATTTCTTTAAATAATTTTTTTTTTATAAATGGTATGACTACGGATATCCATCAATTAAGAGATTTCAGGTTGATTTTTCATTTATCACATATGTCCTATAAATAAGACTCACATTGTATTAGAATCTCACACACTCAAAATATGAATAATAGAATATATTCTCTTTCTCTCTTTATTGTTTTATTCGGTTTCATAACACGTTATTAGCACGAAGATATGTTATTTTTTTACATGTAGTGGTACAACTATTTCATGAAGATCAGTGAAACAAACAATAGCAACAACTTCATCTAATCATGCAGAACTTTTAGCACTACATGTGGCAAGTTGAGAATGTGTTTGGTTGAGATCCTAAATTCAACACACAAATGGCTTGTGGAAAAAGAAATACAATAACTATATAAATATAATACTACATGCATTACTCAATTGAAAGATGATTACATTAAAGGAGATCGAACAAAACACTTTTTCCAAAATTCTTTTTCACTCATGATCTTAAGAAAAGTGGTGATATAAGTTCCAACAAATTTGTTCATGTAATAATCTTGCAGATCTTTCGGTGCAAAAAGATCGGTCTTCATCGTCAAAGAAATATTCATTGAACCGAGGGGAGAAATGAATTCGTTCAGTTAAAAGGACAGTGTACTCCTTTTGCTTCACTAGATTTTTTTCACTGTGTTTTTTCTAGTAAGGTTTTAACGAGGCGTATCCTGAACAAACATCTAAGGAAGACTGTTATAAATAATGGAAGACATTCTCCCAATAGTTTTTTATTTATTTATAATAATATGTATTGATTAATAAGGAGGTAGTTCATTCACAAAGAATGTTGTACTCTTTTTTCTTCACTAGAACTTTTTTCACTAGGTTTTTTCGAGTAATGTTTTAATGAGACATATTATTTATGGACATCTAAGGAAAAGTGTTATAAATGATATGATTATGGATGTTCCTCAATTAGTAAATTTCAGGTTGTTTTTTCATTTATTACATATGTCCTATAAATAAGACTTATATTATATGAGAATCTCACACACTCAGAATATGAATAATAGAATATACTATATTTTTCTCTTCTCTCTTTTATTATTTTATTCAATTTCATAACATATTTGTTATTACTGTCAAACTTTGCTTTTGTTTCTCATGAATCCATATTTTCAATCTTTCTTTAATGTTGACTCTCAAACTTAGACATTTATTTTCTTCCCTTATAGAAAAACTAGAACATGGTGAGCATATGTCTAAAGGATTTATAATAAAATTGTTAGGTAAGTATTATGTGAAAAAAAGGCATAAAGTACCTGATATAAGTTCAATGGTATAATCATTGATATCATCTATAACTTCAATGGTGAAAGTCAAGATTGCTCTACTTTAAAAATGATTGGACTCTTTGTAGTTATTTTTTTTTTGGCTTTATACCACCGGTTTAGTCCGGTTCGGGGGCGAGTTCTGACATCAAGTGTTTCCATCCCCCTTCCGATCGCAGTTGCGGGGATCGAACCGTGGTTCTCCCTACCAAGTCCAGCGCCAATCACCACTGGATCAACTAAAGATTAGTCTTTGTAATTATTAATCAAATTAGAATAAGCATTTTCAATAACGCCTTCAATTGGGTAATTAAAATTAGATATTAAGAAATCATTTGAAATTGTAATGTCAACATAACTATCATTTGATTTTGAAGCACCAATTTGGCTCTTATTTTAATATTATTTTAACAACCTTGCAAAAAATCACTCTTTAATCAATTATGGAGCTAACTCGTTAACTAATCGATTCAAAATCCTCTAAATCAATTAGAATCCAAACCTGATTGTTTTCTTTCCTAAATTGAAAGGTCTAATCAATTAGCGTCACATGTTTTAGTTTTTTATTTTTTTTGCCAATTATTTTTTATATAAGGAAAATCGTATTCACTTATTTACAACACAAGAAATGAGATATTTTGCTCTTCTTAGAAATGATTTTACACACTATATTATTTTTAGTGTTGAGATAACGAAATAATTAAGTAAGAATTGTGTGATTGTTGTCAGATTCAGATTGTGCTATAATTGTAAATTAAGAATATCATTCTATTGTAACACTGACATTGTTATAAAGGTTGCAAATTGAATATGAATAAAAGTTTGGTATAAAAAGGTTGTGGGTTGATTGCATGATAAAAGATTAAAGTGAGAAAAATTTACTTTCTACCCCTACAATTAGCATTATACCCCTACAATTTTTTTAAACTATCATTTTTACCCTTTAATATTTTTAACCACTTTATTATTTTATTTTTTAAAATTTATAAAAAAAATCATAATAAAATTGTAGCCCTACGCATACAAACCGGAACTCTTTTGTTCCGGTATGTAAAATAAAAGTTAAAAATACATACCAGAACTATTTTGCAAAGTCTTCCGGAACACAAAATAAAACTTGAAATTTTTTAAAAAAATACATACCGGAACTCTTTTGCAAAGTCTTCCGGTATGCAAAATAAAATAATTTATCAAAAAAAAATTCTTGGATGATGGAGTAAGTCACACGGTTTAAGACCGAAAATAGTATAAATTTTGATATACATTTTCCAAACTCTTCTCTTTTTACTTTCTTATCATTTGTCTTGTACGTTTAAATCTCTTCAATACTTCTTTTATGTCGTATTTTTAAATTTGATTGTAGTAATTATAATTTCAATCATCTTTTCAATGTTTTTTTAAATTTGATGATAGTAATTATACTTTTAATTCTCTTTTCAAAATTTATTTTCTCTCATATTTTTAAAATATTGTGTATGTTAGAATATTGTAAGATATTATATTATTCATTTTAAATTATAGAAACACGTCTTTTATCTTTCCTTTATGTTGTTTTATGTTTTTATGTCATTTTCTTCTATTCTTCCTTCACTCTTCAGTCACCGCCTTCTTGATCTCTTTTTTAATTTTTTTTCTCATCTTTTAAAAAGAAAGTGCATTTCTTGAAAAAAAATTGAAAAAGAAATAAGTAGTGTGTTTTCAATGTCTCAACCTTTTTAATTTCTAAAAATTTTGAAAATCCAAATTTTTTTTCTCTTGTTACCAAGTCTCAAACGGGGTACCTTAAAGTTGAAGGGTAAGTTCACAACCAAGTGGCCTCTCAGAAATGTGGTAGAAATTTTAATTTAAAAAATGTGGGAATATTTTTTTTTTACATTTTGTGCAAAATATGAGGCAAAATTGTAATCTTAGGAGAATTGTGGGAGTAAGGAGACTAACTGGAGAGATATGTAGTATATTTTTCAATTAATTTTAGCCTACTATTTACATGAGCTTCAATACTCTTCTACTCTGTGCTCTTCATTTTAAATACTCTTTGAATATGCATATTCGAACCATTCAAATTTTTAGTTTAGTTGTTTTCGAATATGCATATCCTATTTCAATATTTCATTTTCAAGAATATAAATCAATGTTCTAATTTTTTTTTTATTTTGGAAAAATATTTATTTATAATATAGTTATAATATAATTAAATTGAATTATTATTGATAAAGAATATCTTAAATATAAATTGTTATAAATAAGAAATAAAGATTAATTTTAAAAAATAATTATATGAGTGAAAATTTTAAATAAAGAGTAACTTATTATATTTAAGGAAACAATTGTAAAATTTCGTAAGTTTTTTAAAAACATTTCCTCTTCTTTTGCTTAATATTAGTTTAAGAAAAATAAGCTATATATTAATTATTATAACGATAATTTTTTAGTTTCATGTACCTAAAATTAAAGGGGTTGAATATATATACATGAAATTAATTTTATAATATTATATATGTTTCATTTTATATATAGAATTTTCTTTGAAAATTAAGGGAAAATTCTGGGAAAAAAAATTTATTTAATAAAAATGTTGAAACTGTTTCCTTAAATCACTTTTCTCTTGTAATGAAAAAATATAATTCTTCCATTTTTCAAACTTTAGAAATCTTTTATTTAAGGAAACAATTGTTTAAAAAGTTTGACAATTTCTTTCTTTAAAAAAATATTTCTTCTTTTGTTCCTATCCAATTTTAAAAGTGGATTAATTTATGTCAAATAAATTATTACAAAATTAAAATTTTAAAAATATTAATTTTTAATAAACATTAATTTTTAATAATATTATAAATTAAAATTTTATTTTAAAAAGATTTTTTCTTATTATAATATATCTTAGACAAATAAACAAAGAATAACTAAAAAAACCATTAAATTTAAATGAAAATTTTAAAGAATAACTTAAATACTGATTATTATATAAATATACCATTAATTCAATTGATTCACCTCCGAAAAATCTCAACACCAAGCACTCAAAGTTGTTTCAGAAATGCATCTCCAAAAACACCACAAATTATAAATTTGGTGTATTTGGAGATGCATCTCGAAATTCTAGGGAAAAAAAAATTCTCGCTCTCCAATACCTCAAGCACTCAAAGTTCACTTGCATATTCCTTGGACTCCCCCCATTCACAATACAAGTATGAAATTGATTTCTTTCAATAAAACTACAAGTATACAGTATAATTTTAATATCACAATTGTTGAAAAAACGTTAACAAAAAGTTGTCGGTATCAGTCAGCAATCCATTGAAATAACATACATGTTAGCATATACGGTGAAATCCAATTCTCCGTATATCACTTCTCAGGAACAGAAAATGATATATCTTTGAAACAAGTATAAATCAACAACTGCTACAAAGCATATATTGGAACAAGCATAAATTGATTGCAAAGATTATGTTGGTCTAGGAATCTAGATAGCTCAAATAGCACAATAGCCCAACTAGTAGAAATCCTAAGACAATAACTAATATATAGTGTGAGTTATTAGTCGAGCCGGTATATTTTATAATATTTAGCAAGGGTGCAGTTACCGTGCATAAATAAAAATCTATGCACCATGCATAGATTATTATGGACCCTTGGATCAAATTCTAGACATCAATAGTTATTACTCATTACTCAATACTCAATACTCAATACTCAATACTCAATACTCAATACTCAATACTCAATACTCAATACTCAATACTCAATACTCAATACTCAATACTCAATACTCAATACTCAATACTCAATACTCAATACTCAATACTCAATACTCAATACTCAATACTCAATACTCAATACTGGATTAAAAAACTATAATCCAATGACTTATGTAGGCTTATGCATGGTGCATAAGGAAAATCCTTATGCATATTAGCCAAAGCCGTTTAGCAATATGACTCATCACAAATTTTCTTTAAACAGCACATACCTATACTTCTGTAAAAATGACAAAGAAAGCGTGTTATAAAATTCACAGGTGGGTCTGCCCAAATTGATCTAAAACGGAATGGATCCCAACCCCATTTGTGAACATTAAATGCAATTTGGACCAGAACACCAAGGTTTTGCTACCTCTGCTACCATAATGGTACTGTGATTGAAACCACATCCACCCTATAAGACAATGATTCTCAGCAGTAAGCAGCCGCAAGGCCACTACAATTTAGAGCCTCAAATAATAATAACTTATCATAGAGACATGCTGTTTTATAGGAAACAAATGAAACCCCAACCTCGTTAATCTTTAAAATTTGAATTGCAATTTCTACATCCGATGAACATCAGCTGCACAACCAATCCCCTAGCACCTAGCCTACACAATAGAACAAGCATTTAAAACCTTGACGCTGTAAGAGGGAATAAAAAAAGATAGTATTGAGAGAGCACGAGCAAAAAAAAACTAGAACCAATTTCTAAAGACAGTTTGGTACATGTCCCAAACAACAAATTAAAAGAAGAAAAAAATCATTTAAAAAACAAAGAACCTGAGAATGGTGAAAGTATTAGTAGACATAAGTATAAGAACAGAGGAATCGAGAATAACAGCAGTAGAAAAGGGAGACACCAAAAATCACAGCATGATAGAAATGCTCTAACTGCATAAATGCAAACCAAAACAAGCCAAATGCTCTAACTGCATAAATGCAAACCAAATGCAAGCTGAAAATCAGGTCTGAAGAGCATATCCTAATTTACACACTAGTAAAGCTTATCGAATTTTCCATTAAGAGAACATAGAAAGCACTGCAACTTAGCACCAATGTTGTGAATTGCGGATAGTGGAAAATAGCAAATTGTTAAAATTCCGCTATGCAATAGTGCTATGGCACCTCTATAGCAACTATTTGACAATATTTCCTACTAAATAGCATATCGCGGAACAATGGCAGTTTGTCCAAATTCCTCTATGGTACAGCGGGATAGCGCCGCTATAGGATATTTAACAGCATTGCTCAGCACTCCAATTAATTAATCAAGACTAAATAAAAAATGTCGCCCGTTCAGCCATCCAAACTAGTAAAAACAATTCATTGAAGCCCCTAACCAACAAAAGTTATGATTCAGTTAGAGTTCATCAAAAGCTATACTCATAGAATCAACAAAATTGACTTCACTAACCAATCTCCGCTCACAATATCAAGCAGAATATAATCCTCGACACCAGAAAACAACTTGTTATTTCCCATTCATGATTGGAATACCAGATAAGATAGCAAACTACTAAGTGCTTACAAATAAACTATTTCAATAACAAATGATAAAATAACGTCAAACTATTTTCATAAGATGTCCTAGAGAGCTCGGGGAAATAACCTCTGAAACAACTTATGGACATGGCACAAGATGTTTTCAGAAGCTCTTAAATAGTCTTACATGTGTTTGAGCTGATCGATAAGCTCAAACAACAAACATATTAAACAAAATAGAAACATAGTGATATTAAATTGTAATCAAGGCTCCTAATCAACCAATTCGAGTACACAATCCTTACCATTCCCTTCTCTTCACCGATTCTTCCATAAACCTCACCGTCGGATATTCACCTTCAGTTGAATTTCACCATACAGCACAAATCACAACCTCAACCTATGTCAAAACAGAAAGTCAAAATAAAAATCAGCAAAAACATCAAGGCTTCTCTTCTCTTTCCCTGTTCCATTGCTCAATCCTTGCTCTTCTTTCCTCGCTCCCTTCCCTTCCTTCCCTCGCCGAACTACCATTTCTCCGCCTTCCACCTTCATCTCTACTATCTCTATTCCTCTCCCTATCCCCATCTCTATCCCTAATCCTATCCCTATCACTACTTCTTCTTCCACGAGACTCATAATCTCTATCTCTATCCCGCGGCCTCTCTCGATCTCCACTTCTCCTTCTCCGACGAGGACTATTACTCCGACTCCTGCTTCTGCTCCGGCTCCGTTGAGAAGAAAACAGTTTCCTCCTCAATTCCCTTCCAATTTTCTTAACATGCATAAAATTACAATAACCACCACGGTTACAACTATTCTCCTCATACTGCCGACACGTCGCCTCACGAAAATCCGTCACCGGAGAAAAATCCGCAAGAATAGGCCGACCGGAGTAAAATCTCCCGTGCAACGAACCAAGCGCCGCCGCGGCATGATCTTCCTCACGAAACAAAACGTAAACATTCCCGATCATATGATCGGCGAGATTATCACAAACGTTTAGCGTTTCGATGTAACCGAATTTAGAAAGTTCTAGAAAGATATCTTCGTAGAAATCTTCGAAGTGCTGCTGGATCTGACGCGGATCGATCGGTTGACCGTTGGGATCGACGCCGGGAGTGATGATATCGGGACGTTGGTACATGTTGGAGAGAAGGAGAGTTGGTGAAATGGTTGGACGGTTGTGGAGACGCGAACAACGGTCGCCGTGTCTACATGCGCCGATCTTGAAGTAGAAGGGACAGTTAACTCGGTCTTTCTCTGTGCCGAATATTGAGGCTAGGTGTTCCGCCATTGTTAAGGGGGGTTTGAGGATTTGGAGAATGGGGTGAATTGGATCTGTGAGTCGTGAGTGTTCGCAGCTTAATATTTAGCCCGTGTTGGGAAATAAACCTACCTGGTTTGGATTGGATGAATGTTGAACTTGGACCAAACTCCACCTAGTTTTTTTTTTTTTTTTGTAAAAAAAAAATTATGAAGTTTTTCATCTAAATAGAAATTTGATTGTTTTTTTTGTTACTATATGCTAATATAAAAGAAAGAAGATCTCATATTTCCTTCACTATAATTTATGATTTTTTAATATAGAGTTTATATTTATTCATAACTTTTATTTTATTTCAAATATATGTACGGGTTGAAATTACAATAGTCGAGAGAGTCTGCTCACATATGAATTGTAAAAAATAAATGATTTTTTGTGTAATTAGTGAATGATATTTTCTATTATGGAAATGGAGTATGTTTATAACTCATTGGGCCTGGGCTAGAAAGTCAGAAAGCGGTTTTCTTAATTTCATTATTAGAAACGTGGAGCAGAGGAAGACTCATTCTCCCATAAATCACGACGGAGGCGGTTTTTCTCATTAAGGGGTGTTTCTAGACTGTTATCCTCAGACAACTCATAAAATTATGGCAAATAGTTCTCATTCGAGCGCTCGCTTGATATTACCATACTTAGTCTCAAACTCCCTATTACATATATTCATTTTTATGCCCGATATAATTATCCCAGTCTCGAGTCCCTCAAGTATGAGACCTTGGAAAGGGAAATTGATTTAATATAGGCAGAAAGTAACTCATTTCAAGGCGAGACTAATCGAGTCCCTCATGCGAAGATTAGATAGTCGAGTCCCTCATGCGAAGATTAAATAGTTGAGTCCCTCAATAAAATATTTGATAGTTGAGCCCATCAAGCGAAGATTAGATAGTCGAGTCTCTTAAGGTAAGACTAGAGTGTGAGTTCCTCAAGCATTGCTTGGGGAGGGTAAATTTTGTCTTTGTATCCTCGCCCTTTGTAGCCCCGTTAGTAACCACGTCTTTTGGGGTTTATTAATAGATATTAAAATTCTATGGCGGTAAATTTTATGATATTTGAGATTCGTCTTAGTTTGCCCATTAACTTTGAAATTTATTTTAACTTGGTTGCACAAATTTATTGTTTGAGACGAGTCCCTCAAGCATTGAGTAGAGCTATCCTTAGCAAGGATCTTTTAATGGTGATCCAATGTATAATTGTCTTATAAGTGGCAAGGATCCTTCGATGAAGGTCCATCATATACTTGTCTTTTATACGATAATGGTCCTTTAATGATGGTCCAATATATAATTTCCTTATACGCAACAAGAATCATTCAATGAAGATTCAACCAATAATTGCCTTATATGCGGCAAGTATGTTTTAGTGAAGGTCTAGCGTAGAATTCCCTTATAGGCAACAAGAATTCTTAAATGAAGGTCGAGCGTATAACTTATCGTAACATCCGGTAATTAAGAAGACATGGTGCCTCATTAAAAAACCCTCCCTTGCAGAGGAAAAGAGTGTGACCTTACCTTTGATACTTTAAAACTAAATCTTTGAGACGATTCACACATTGGAGGGACAAGGCCTTCACCTTATTTAGCAGGAAATGTTAAATAATCAATTATAATAGTATATTAAATTAGTTGAGTTCCATGTTTTAGGGATAAGTCTGTCGTCCAATTCTTTGAGCTTATAGGCGTTACGTAGTAGCTTTTGGTATATTCAATATAGACCTTCCTAACTAGGTAGAAACTTTCCCAATTGAGTAAGTGTGACCACCTGTCTAAGTACGATGTCCCCTTATTGTAATTCACGTGAGACCGCATTTGAATTGTATCTTCTTGCAACCCTCAGTTTTGCGGTGAATTTCCGGATATATGCAATTCCCCTAGTTTCATTGACAAGGTCACTTGCACACCAAAGTTCCATCTTGTTTTCTTCTTCACTAAATTGTTCTCATCTCCGAGTGGGTGTGTCAATTTCAACGGAAAAAACATGGCGACAACGTTTAAACCATTGTAAATGGAGTTTCCTTGATCGTGGAATATGGATAGTGTAATATGACCATAAAACCTCTTGAAGTTGTTCGGTCCATAGGCCATTGGCAATGTCAAATTTTTTCCTTATCATGCTTAGTATAATCTGATTTACAAACTCGGCATGTCCGTTGGCCTATAGGCTGATGACTAACATGAACTTCATTTGTATCCCCGGGTGATGGCAAAAATCCACCACTACCGAACTAGATAATTGTTGTACCTTTATGAGATATTTGATCATTTGTACCTATTTTGCATGATATTCTTCAGCGATCTAATTTGCAATCAACTATGAGTCGCTCCTGGCTCTAAGACTCAAGGTGCCTATCTATATGGAGAGGTTCATACTCGCAAGGAGGGATTCATACTCTGGTTGATTGTTGTTGGATTTAAATTAGAACCACAGGGATTGCTGTAAGAGGAGGCTGTTTGTTCCCTCTAACACTATTCTAGTGCCAATCCTCTTCATATTCGAGGCACCATCCACTAATAATGTCCATATGTAGGGGACCTCCTCGCCCATGGGTGAGCTAAACTCCTCCAAGAAATCTGCTAGTACTTGGTATTTTATACTTCTTCTAGGAAAAAATGGATATCGTACTTGGATAGTTCATCTGACCAGGATAATTGAGCAAGCTCTAAGAAAGCAAATGAGGATAAGCTTTGGTTTTGTTCTGTTTGCCTAAACAATAATGAGAAAGGAGGGGGAAAGGCACAAATACTTAAAGAGGCAAGTTCAGACTATTAGTGTAAGCCCTAGAGGCTAATAGTTTTGATACTTGTATCAAATTATTTATTAATAAAAAAGACATTTCTTTGTTATGTTTATTTTTCTAAAAAAATAAAGTCCATAGAGTAGCTAGTATGTTTAATGAAACATTAAGTATGACTTAATCATGATATCCCATTAAACATAAGGACATTATTCATAAGTATCCATAGTCAACTTTATTGTACAGTGAGATAACATTAAAGCATTGAGATCATTATGTGGATATGTTGATGATCACATCTCATGGATCATGGATACAGAGTTATCAAGTCTTTGCATAGGATGAATGATAGGATTAATATTTATAATAGATTGATCCACCATGCGAATACTACATAGAATATTATGTAGGTGTCATAAATTATTCTCAAGGTGATAATGGTGTATATCACCTTCGACTTGAAACTATTATGGGCCCTAGATATAGAGCCGAGTAATTTATTTCTAACTAAAAGTTGTTCGTAACAGGATGACCATAAATATGGTCAATGTGTACTCCCTAAATCATGCTAAAGGACACGAGTAACCTAGATGGAATTTGTCCATCCGTTGTAACAAGATATATGTCTAAGGGTCCAATATTGAACTGGACAAGGGTGACACGGTTTATGCCTTGTATTCAATATAGACATGGGGGAAATGGGTAATTATACACACAAACAATACCATGAAAAGGTTCTGTTAGATCAAATGACATTTTTGTAACTTGGGTAGTAGTGATGGGTCACTAGATACCATTCACTATTTATTATATTAAATGTGTAATTTAATATAATTGTCAACGTCACGAGAACCTATAGGGCTACACACATAAGAACATATTTATGAGAGATAGAATAAATAAATGAAATAATAACACCGTAAGGTACATTGTACTTCCAATAATTACAGAACGGTGTAATATACGGTGCATTTAAGTGAGTTGTAAAACACCGTAATGTACGGTGCACTTAAGTGAAATACGGAAAACTATAAGGTACCATGCACTTAACTGAAATATAGAACATCGTAAGGTACCTACAACTTCAAACCCATATCTTCAACCTTCAGGAACATCTCTTCTACCAACCCAAAAAACTTATCCCATCTTCATACCACAAACTTCACTTCAAACCCAAAAAATGCTCCTCGATAAACAAACCCTCAAGAACATTCAAACGTCTCCACATCTCTTCCTCACAAACCCAAAAACTTCAACACATTTCACGCTTTTCTTTATTCAAAACTAAGAAACTACCTAGAAAATCCAAATCATGTTCATACCAATCTATTCGCATTAAACTCAGAATACCCAAAAATACTTTCATCAATCATCAGTCCTTCAAGAACATTCAAACACCTACGTTAACTATTCTTATCACCATCCTTCTTCACCCTTTCTCATATTTCATTCTTAAGCCTTACCCTAACTTCATTTCCCAATCAATCATGGTCACACAAACATATTCAGAATTTTCCACAAATCCTTCAAACCCTTACTATCTCGACCCAAAAAAACCCTTTGTCTTATCCTTGTTACACCACTTCCTGATCATAATAACAACAACTCATGGTCTCACGCCATGAAATTCACTCTAATCTCCAAAATAAGCTTCATCTTTTTTATGGAACCATTGTTCAACTTCCCACCGAGCATACCCTTTATGATTCTCGGCTCTAATTCAATAAGATGGTCCTTATGGATCAATAGTACTCACACTGTTAGGAAAAAACCTAGAAAACTGATTTTCTCAAGGTGACATTTTCAAGATCTCTGATTTTCATAACGATCTTACTCACCTTCATCCAGGAAATCTCGATGTTTCAATGTACTTCACTAAGTTGACATCTCTTTGGGAAAAAATCGATTCCCTTAGACCTACACGTGACTGCACTTGTAATATACCTTGTACATATGGTGATGCCTCCGATCTTCAAAAATACAAGACTCAAGATTGCATAATCAAATTCCTCAAGGGTCTCGATGAGCCATTTTCTAAAGTTCGGTCTCATATTCTCTTGCTTGATACTCTCTCTTCCCTTGACATAACTTTTTAATGCTTCTTGGTCAAGAGAGACATTCATCTACTCGTGTTATTTCAGATAACCCTAAGAGTGTGTTTGGATGAGGTAATTAGAAGTTTTAAGGGAATTTAAAATTCAAAGCAATTCAAATGATTCAATTGAAATCCATTCATTTTAAATTATTTTGTTTGGATGAAGTATTAAGGTAATTCATTGTTAGATTTTTTGGGTATTTTTTTATAAAATATAAATTTTTTGGACCAAATTAAAAAATTGAAAAGTAGGGACCAAATTGCAATTTTTAAAAATTTGAAGGACCAAATTGTAAAATTTAAAAATTATTAAGGACCAATTTGCAATTTTTTAAATTTTTTGGGGTCAATTTTATAATTTTGGAAAATATGAGGACCAATTTGTAAAATTTGAAGAAATAATAATAACAAATACATTCTATGGAACATGAGAGGAATTTCAAATTCTTTGGTTTTTGGTGTCATTTCAAAATGATTAAATTTAACTTAGATGAAATACTCCATAAATTTCCATCATTTTAACAATTCTTCATTTTTGTATCCAAACAATAGATTTTGGTCAAATCATTTTAAATTCCCTCAAAACATTACTTTCCCTCATTAAAATGCTCCATCCAAACACACACTAAGGCTATGCAACTCTAAGCCGCCACCAATTATAGGGGAGCTTGTGGCATAAACTCTTCACGTGGTCACGATTATTTCTTTATGGGTCATGGTACCTCTCTTCAGTAGGGATGTCAACGGGGCAGATATTGTTCAGAGGATGCTTCTTCACTCCCCGCCCCGCCCCTAAATTTAGTCCCCATCCCCAATCCCCGCCACGGGGGAATATTTCCCCCCATCCCCATCCCCACAGATCCCCACGGATATCCACGGAGATCGAATTTTAAGAAAATTTCTACACTTTTTGATCAAAACTATGACACTAGTATTTTGTTTTTTTTCCGTATTTTTTAAAACGCATATATTTGCATCTTTATTTTATAAAAAAAAATCAAAATACATCTTGCATCAATAATAAATAAAAAAAGCAAAAGAACTTGATGTTGCTGATATTTTTTATGTAAAAATAAATAAATAGTAACATAACTTCTTGCTACCGTGCTTCCACTAATTTACTACCACAATACCGATGTCGTCCAGCGCAAGTGGTTGATTATGTGTGACAAATCTATAACTTCTAATGACTCTTCATTTTCTAATACATTGTAAAATTATATAATTATATAATATATAAAATATATAAATTAACATATATCTTCGGAGTCGGGGAATCCACGGGGACGGAGGATACTTTCCCAATCCCCGCCCCAAAGTGTTATCGGGGGAACTTTTCCCTCCATCCCCATCCCCACGGGGAAAAAAATCCCCAACTTCGGATCTCCGCACAGATATTCCCCACAGGGATCCCCATTAACAGATGCAATTGACATCCCTACTCTTCAGCATGTTTGCACCCATTATGGGTGCAAAAATCATATAGTGGAGACTTGTTTCATGAAACATGGCTACCTCGATTATACTTACAAAAGTTCCAAGGTATCTATCAATAAGGCATATACTTTCACTCTATTTGAATCCTCTTCTCCCTCGCAAGATTCTCAGTAATCTCTAGCCACTATGCAAGACTTATACAATAAGATACTTCAACTCCTTCTTCATCAACAAGTATCGTCTTTCTCAACTATTTTTTCTCATCCCGTCCTCTCACATATTTCTCAATCTCTACCTCCTTGAATGGTAAGCCAAATGTATAGTGGGTAATTGATACAAGGGATACTCACCACATCACTCAGGATTTACATAATTTCATTTCTTATTCTTATATATATATATATATATATATATATATATATATATATATATATATATATATATATATATATATATATATATATATCCTCTATTAACATGAAATTGCCTAATTGTTATGTTTTCTTAACACATAGTCACATATGACATGCACTATTCACCTTTCCAATTCCTTAATCCTAACTCATGTTTACTACATCCCTACCTTCATTGTTAATTTAATTTTTGCCACTAAATTTATAGATGCATCTTCTTGTCATCTAACCTTCACTAACACACAATGTCTTATTTTGCAGAAAAATTCCAAGATACTAATTAGGTTAGTTGACAAACATCACAAACTCGATGTCCTTCAAGCACATACCATTTTCTACCCACCCTTTCCCCCTTTTATTGAAATTATGTACAACATGTTTCTTCCAATATTTGGCATAGAAGATTAGGTAACTTATCCCCTTCTGTTCATAAAAAATTGTCTTCAATTTTTCCCAGCATTACTCATATTATTAATAATAATATGTTGTGTCATTTATGTCACTTGGCTAAGCACAAACATCTTTCTTATTGTGATAATGGTAACACCACCAATACCCATTTTGCTATATTACATGCTGACATTTGGGGTCCTTACTCAACCCCTCTATCACCAAACAAAGATATTTCCTAACCCTTGTTGACGATTATACTACATTCACTTTGGTTATTTTTATGACCTACAAAAGTGAAACTAGGAAACACTTACTTAATTTTGTCTATTTTATCACCACACAGTTTTCTACCAAACCAAAATGTATTTGCATTGACAGTGAGCCTGGATTTTTAATGCAAGATTTTTTTAATTAACCACAAGTTATCTTGCATCAAAGATCCTATGTTGAATGCCCTCAACAAAATGGAATTGTTTAAAGGAGATACCAATGCATCCTCAACGCTACAAGATTTGTGTTTCTTCAAGCTAGTCTTCTTAAAAACTTTTGGCAGTTATCTATTGCCCATGTTGTGCACATTATTAACCGTTTATGTAACACCCTTCTAAACCCCGCGGCAATTTTTAAACAATTATATCAGAGTAAAACATAAACACAAGGGTGCCACAATTATATAAAATAATTAAACCAATCATGGTCAAGTCATGCTTCGTTAGGAAACGGTTCACCAAATCGTAATTATGTTTATCACAGCGGAATAAGAAACATTATCAGTTACATCCAATGGAATCATAATCCAACACCAAATAAAGTAGATTAATTTCATAAAACTCTATATCTATCGTTCCCCAGTGTTACAAATCAGAGCATGACCGACACGACCCAACATAAACGGATAAACTCTATGAGTCATCCTCACCAAGCACTAATGCCGCTACTCCTCAATCTGAAAATGACAACATGTAAGGGTGAGTCTCATTCTCAATTAGTAAATATTATGCAATTCATAAGCAACAAGCATCATAATATACCGTTCACCCAATTATACATATTCAGATTCACATCTATTACTCATTAATTCACACAATAATAGATTACAACACATACTACAGAAATCCATACAATCATATTATGACAAAATGCATATGACACAACTGACACTATGCATGTGGTACCAATAAACCGTGGAATCAATCCACCTAACCGATCTACGCCTCATCGAGATACGGACCATCGACACAATTTCCACACAATGGGAAATATGTCCACCAACGATCCAAACATCACCGGGATCCAACATCAATGCATATGAATGAATGAAACACATATAACATACTTAAAAGACACCGAATCACGATGAACAACTCATCTCAACACCACATCACCGAATAAGTATGTACATGTTTTCAACATCATTCAAGTAGTCATGCATCCATCACAATCATAATAACAAATCACAACCAATTCATCATCACATCAAACACATTGTCACACATATCTCATATGCACACAATGTTCAATTCTCATCAAGTAATTAAATCGAGCTTTTAAAGAAATAAAGTTGGCTAATACCAATATTCATCATTCATCATATAAAACATTTAATTACTTGCACAACACCCAAAACGGCACTAAGAAATGATTCACGGATCAAAAGATACGTTATTTTGAAGTTTGGGAAAATTCACACACAGCAAGGTTCGCTCAGATGAGCAAGGCAGGAGCGAAATCCTTCAGACCCCCGCTCAGCGGACCTCAAGCGACGTCAAACAGGAGCGAACTACGTTGGGACCTCCGCTCAGCGGACCCCCCTCCGCTCAGCGGACCTGCGATTTCAGCAAACCCCAAGTCTGCGACAGACCCTGCGATTTCACATCCTTTCCACCCAAAAACGATTCCAGACATCACATACAGGCATATAATCATCATACATTCAATTATACACCATAAAACATCATCCAAACTCATTATTAACCAAATAGTCCACACAATTATCATCAATTCAATTCAATTATAACACCCTAACCTAACAATCCTAATATCTAATTGAACCAAACCATACATCAATCTATCTATCACCTAAGACCACATAAGAGATACTAAAAGGAAGAGTCCCCCCTTACCTCGATGAATTTCTTGAATGCTCTCCTTCCGATTTCACGTTCTTGCCTCTTCCTCTTCTCTTGCTCTTTTCACGTGTTCTTCCTTTCTCCCCAAATGGTTCTTTTTTCCTTATTTTATGAAAAATAAAATAAAATAAATTAACCACAACTTAGAAAAAGGCCTAACCAATTTGTAACACCTGGAATTTAATTATTTATTTAATTAAATTGTATAAGGAAATTATTTGTTGGAATTAGTCGAAGTTAGAATTATTGGCATTATTATAAGAGGCGTAATTGGAATTATGCGTTGTGTTGGGCGGATAAATTAATGATCGAGAAATTAGTCGGTTTAATCAGAGAATAATATTAGAGATAATATTACTATAATGGACTATTATTAATTTAAGTTGATTTAAGCCGTAGAGAATGATATTGAATATGTTGAGTTGGTGGTTCGGACGATTTATTTTATAGTCAGTAGTTAGTCAGTTTGGTGGAGAGAAATAATAATAGAATTAATATTATGGATTATGAGAGTGTTTTATTTAAGTGGGCTTAGACGTTGCGTTGGTGATAGTAATCATGGGGTGTTAATTAGTAAGCCCAAATGAAGATTATAATTATAATAATAATTATAATAAAATAAAGGAAATTAGAAGAGAAGTTAGGTCTCAATAGACAGGGAGAAAGAAGAAAAGTTGGAGAAAGAGGAGAGGTGAAGAAGAGAGCCATGGCGGAAGAGAAAAGCTAGAGGAAGTCCAATTTTCGCAGCAAGTTTCTGCAGTGAGACACCTTAGTAAAACAAACGTTTCTCCCAATCCAACCGTTGGATCGTCGCGGTTCTTGGACACAAAGTTCCAGACTCGTAGAGGTAACTTCTGACCATAGCGATTTTCGTTTTGATGACTTTAAGTCCGTCTGACAAAGCGATTTCCGAATAGGTTTATGGTGCGTCTCTGCACGTTGTTAGAAAAGATTTTCGGAGAAAAGTTGGAAGCGGCGACATAAGCTATGGCAACCGGGAGAGTAGAGCAATCTCATATCCAAGGTAAGGGTGGGGTTCTAGCTCTATAAACGAGATTATGATGAATGATATGTGCGGGTTATGGTTGTATGATTGCCTCTGTTTTGTGTGTTGTGATTGTATTGTTGAATGTTGAAATTGATTAACATCGGTGAATAAGGTTATAAAAGTTCAATCAATGGTTGTGGGAAATTAACCTAGGGTTTATAATTATTATTGAGGAATTAGTTGTATAAAATTGCTAGATGTTGGTGGATTATAACTATAATATTGCTATGTTCCTGTGATGGTCGAAATTGAATTGTACTGGAATCGAAGGAAGAAAATTGAGTTTTAATTTTGTTGGAAGATGTTGTCAGCGCAGGTAAGCGCCAAGGTTTGGACGCGGCGCGAACTAAAGGTTTCTGTGTTCGCGGAGCAAAGAGAGATTCACGGCGCGTGCTATACGAGTTTTAGAAATGTGTTTTGATTTCTGGCTGTTGATGTTTTATGTTGGTTGTTGGGATCAAGCCTTAGTAGGATTAACTTGAGAAGAATTATAATTATTATTAGTGAAGAAATTGGTTTAAATTAGTTAGAATATTATACCGTTGGAATTGATTAATTTAATTAGTAGAAATTATAGTGATGATTCTTAGTGATGAGATATGTAGTTAATGGATTAATTTGTATAAAGATGGAATTGGTGTGAATAAGAAATAGCAGTAGTAATAACGATGATATATGTAGCAGGCTGAATTAGTAGCATAATTGGAATTAATAATAGAATTAACGAATAGTAGAATTGGAATTAGAATAATAAGAATTGTTGGTAGTAGATTAATTAATAAATTGAAGAATTAGTACCTAGATGTTTAGGGGCTGTTTTGTAATGATTAAGTTGATGCAATTGATGCATGTTTAAGTTGTTGTTTTCGTTGCTGTTGTTCTGGTTGTTGTTGTTGATACGTTGATTAAGTTGCAGGTCTTATGACCAATGTTGTTTAAGTTATTGATGATGCATTGATTAAGTTGCAGGTCTTATGACCAATGTTGTTTAAGTTATTGATGATGCATTGATTAAGTTGCAGGTCTTATGACCAAGGTTGATTAAGTTGTTTGCAGTTGTTGCATTGTTGTGTTGTGACGTTGTAGTTGTTGTTATTGTTGCATGCATACATTTGCATATTGCGTTGGCCTGGATTGGCAAAATGTTTAAGTTGGCCTTGACGGCACCTGTTTAAGTTGGCCTTGATGGCACCTGTTTAAGTTGAAATGCCTCAATAACCTGGCATATGTTTAAGTTGGGAGTTCTGCTCCAATGGTACCACATGCATTTGCACAGTTGAGTCGCATTTGAAGTTGTTGTTGTTATTACGTTATTGTTGTTATTACGTTGTTGTTGTTGTTATAAGTTGTTGTTGTTATACTTGTTGTTGGTAAATAATTATTATAATCATTGTTGCTATTTGTTATTATAACTGTTGTTTGAATAAGTATGAAGTGGTGAAATTGTATGATCTAATCTTAATATATTATTTATCATACGCTTGTTTATATTGTTGGATATCTCACCCTTCTGAATGATGTTTCCCTACCATGGGAAATTGACAGGTACTCAAGATAGTGGTAGAAGTTTGAAGTGATTTTATGAAGTCTTTAGTTGCTGTTATTCGAGTTAGTGTGTTGTTCTGATACGTAGCACTCGGGGGGATAAAGCGATTGTTTAATTTATTATTTTACTTGCTGAATTTTTAAGTGAATTATGTTTTAAATTGTAACTTAAAGTTACAGTGCAATGATGCTACGACTTGATTTGAATATTTATGAAGTTTGATGATTCCGCTGTGAGTTAATTATTTAATTTGAAAAAAAAGTGATTTTTGAATAATGATTTAATTGTCCATTTTAAGTTACGTGCTATGTATCTATATGAAGGAAAATAAGTCGTAATTGTTTTTGAATGACGAATATGTGATATCTCAAATGAATTTGTTTGGAATTTATAGTCTGATTTTTATTATAAATTACCGGGTATAATTGGGGTGTTACATTAGTGGTATCAGAGCAGTTCGGTCTGTCCGGTCAGAGTCGTCTAATGTTGTTTATTCCTCTGTACGCGACAAGTGTGTGAAACACTGTCAGTACTTGTTGTTTTCTGGTTGTTGCAGGTATTAGTTTGAGCAAACTAGGGGAGAAGCGTTGCTTCTCAGATGTGTTTTAGTTGAAAGTTGCAGAGAGGATTGTTATCTTGGTGTTTCGGAAACTGAAGTTCACCGAAAGAATTGGCTCTCGAGTTATAAAAAGTTTGGGAGCGAGGAGTTATGTTAAGGACTGTTTGGAAAGTTATTAAGTTGAAGAGAATGAGTTTTTGAGTGAAATTTCCGTAAGCAAAACGCAGGAAAATTTCTGAATCGTTGTGAAACTTCGAAAATTCATAACTGGAGTTCTAGACGATCGATTTGAGTCCCGTTTGAAGCGTTGGAAAGCTAACGAGATGAATTTTCTTATAAAAATAGTGGCAGCATCTGTAACAAATTTATTGGTGGCAGGATTATGTTGGAAATAAATTAAATTGTCCGTTTGAGTAGATATCGTGTCAACTGTTGACGAAGGGACAATGATTAAGTGTAGGATTATTATAGATCTTGTTATGGATTGTTAGTAAGTAATTATAAGAGTTGTTGCAGTTGTTAGAAGTACGAAGAGCATAACTTCAAGAATGAGGAGTGCTGATGATGATAGCACAAGGGAATTTTGTTCTGATAGTATCACAAGGCGTGTGGTAGTATGAAGTCGTAAGACGTCGGTGTTAGCGAATTCAGATGGTTTTGCAGATGTTGAACTATGATGCTTTTGGTGGTGTGAGTGCAATTTCGAAGGAACATTTTGTAGTTTGTAATAATGGTTATACTCCATTACGATTGTCGGATATTTATTGACAAATTAAGGACTTGATCACCCTTAATCTCGTGTTGATAGTAGACGGAATTGTATTGGATGTTATAGACTTATTTTACTATCTCGATGATGCAGAAAGCGGTTAATGTTGAGGAAAAAAAACTAAGGCTCGGGTAAAGCTTGTAAATTATAACTTGATAGAAACTCTAATGAGGACGGTGAATTAAGATGGATGATCAGAGTTGCGCAGCTAAAGCGTGATGTGCGAGAGTGTTGTGTTTCCTTGTAAATAGTGCTGATTGAAATAGGAATTCTTGTAAGTCATTGGTCAATGATGAGTTGAGTGGTTGTCGGTCAAGTTATGTTGTCAGATTAGTATTATAATAATTTAGTCGTTGTTGCAGTAATGTTGTTGTTGGTTACCGTAGGTGGCGAATGATATCCTGAGATATCATGAAGTTGATTAAATTGGTTACTTTGAGGTTATTATGGGAGTGAGCTGACAAAATGATGATGTGGAATGAAGTTGAGGTTGGAGTTGGTGGATAGAATTTTCGAGGACGAAAATATTCTAAGTGGGGGAGAGTTGTAACACCCGGAATTTAATTATTTATTTAATTAAATTGTATAAGGAAATTATTTGTTGGAATTAGTCGAAGTTAGAATTATTGGCATTATTATAAGAGGCGTAATTGGAATTATGCGTTGTGTTGGGCGGATAAATTAATGATCGAGAAATTAGTCGGTTTAATCAGAGAATAATATTAGAGATAATATTACTATAATGGACTATTATTAATTTAAGTTGATTTAAGCCGTAGAGAATGATATTGAATATGTTGAGTTGGTGGTTCGGACGATTTATTTTATAGTCAGTAGTTAGTCAGTTTGGTGGAGAGAAATAATAATAGAATTAATATTATGGATTATGAGAGTGTTTTATTTAAGTGGGCTTAGACGTTGCGTTGGTGATAGTAATCATGGGGTGTTAATTAGTAAGCCCAAATGAAGATTATAATTATAATAATAATTATAATAAAATAAAGGAAATTAGAAGAGAAGTTAGGTCTCAATAGACAGGGAGAAAGAAGAAAAGTTGGAGAAAGATGAGAGGTGAAGAAGAGAGCCATGGCGGAAGAGAAAAGCTAGAGGAAGTCCAATTTTCGCAGCAAGTTTCTGCAGTGAGACACCTTAGTAAAACGGACGTTTCTCCCAATCCAACCGTTGGATCGTCGCGGTTCTTGGACACAAAGTTCCAGACTCGTAGAGGTAACTTCTGACCGGAGCGATTTTCGTTTTGATGACTTTAAGTCCGTCTGACAAAGCGATTTCCGAATAGGTTTATGGTGCGTCTCTGCACGTTGTTAGAAAAGATTTTCGGAGAAAAGTTGGAAGCAGCGACATAAGCTATGGCAACCGGGAGAGTAGAGCAATCTCATATCCAAGGTAAGGGTGGGGTTCTAGCTCTATAAACGAGATTATGATGAATGATATGTGGGGGTTATGGTTGTATGATTGCCTCTGTTTTGTGTGGTGTGATTGTATTGTTGAATGTTGAAATTGATTGACGTCGGTGAATAAGGTTATAAAAGTTCAATCAATGGTTGTGTGAAATTAACCTAGGGTTTATAATTATTATTGAGGAATTAGTTGTATAAAATTGCTAGATGTTGGTGGATTATAACTATAATATTGCTATGTTCCTGTGATGGTCGAAATTGAATTGTACTGGAATCGAAGGAAGAAAATTGAGTTTTAATTTTGTTGAAAGATGTTGTCAGCGCAGGTAAGCGCCAAGGTTTGGACGCGGCGCGAACTAAAGGTTTCTGTGTTCGCGGAGCAAAGAGAGATTCACGGCGCGTGCTATACGAGTTTTAGAAATGTGTTTTGATTTCTGGCTGTTGATGTTTTATGTTGGTTGTTGGGATCAAGCCTTAGTAGGATTAACTTGAGAAGAATTATAATTATTATTAGTGAAGAAATTGGTTTAAATTAGTTAGAATATTATACCATTGGAATTGATTAATTTAATTAGTAGAAATTATAGTGATGATTCTTAGTGATGAGATATATAGTTAATGGATTAAGTTGTATAAAGATGGAATTGGTGTGAATAAGAAATAGCAGTAGTAATAACGATGATATATGTAGCAGGCTGAATTAGTAGCATAATTGGAATTAATAATAGAATTAACGAATAGTAGAATTGGAATTAGAATAATAAGAATTGTTGGTAGTAGATTAATTAATAAATTGAAGAATTAGTACCTAGATGTTTAGGGGCTATTTTGTAATGATTAAGTTGATGCAATTGATGCATGTTTAAGTTGTTGTTTTCGTTGCTGTTGTTCTGGTTGTTGTTGTTGATACGTTGATTAAGTTGCAGGTCTTATGACCAATGTTGTTTAAGTTATTGATGATGCGTTGATTAAGTTGCAGGTCTTATGACCAAGGTTGATTAAGTTGTTTGCAGTTGTTGCATTGTTGTGTTGTGACGTTGTAGTTGTTGTTATTGTTGCATGCATACATTTGCATATTGCGTTGGCCTGCATTGGCAAAATGTTTAAGTTGGCCTTGACGGCACCTGTTTAAGTTGGCCTTGATGGCACCTGTTTAAGTTGAAATGCCTCAATAACCTGGCATATGTTTAAGTTGGGAGTTCTGCTCCAATGGTACCACATGCATTTGCACAGTTGAGTCGCATTTGAAGTTGTTGTTGTTATTACATTATTGTTGTTATTACGTTGTTGTTGTTGTTATAAGTTGTTGTTGTTATACTTGTTGTTGGTAAATAATTATTATAACCGTTGTTGCTATTTGTTATTATAACTGTTGTTTGAATAAGTATGAAGTGGTGAAATTGTATGATCTAATCTTAATATATTATTTATCATACGTTTGTTTATATTGTTGGATATCTCACCCTTCTGAATGATGTTTCCCTACCATGGGAAATTGACAGGTACTCAAGATAGTGGTAGAAGTTTGAAGTGATTTTATGAAGTCTTTAGTTGCTGTTATTCGAGTTAGTGTGTTGCTCTGATACGTAGCACTCGGGGGGATAAAGCGATTGTTTAATTTATTATTTTACTTGCTGAATTTTTAAGTGAATTATGTTTTAAATTGTAACTTAAATTTACCGTGCAATGATGCTACGACTTGATTTGAATATTTATGAAGTTTGATGATTCCGCTGTGAGTTAATTATTTAATTTGAAAAAAAAAAGTGATTTTTGAATAATGATTTAATTGTCCATTTTAAGTTACGTGCTATGTATCTATATGAAGGAAAATAAGTCGTAATTGTTTTTGAATGACGAATATGTGATATCTCAAATGAATTTGTTTGGAATTTATAGTCTGATTTTCATTATAAATTACCGGGTATAATTGGGGTGTTACACAATTAGCACCCCTCTTTTACTATCACCACACCATAAGCCCAATAGCTCTTCCTCCATCATTTTCCAATTAAATCCAATTTAAAATTCTAAAATTCCAATTATTTAATTTAAATTTAAATCCAAATAAATTAATAAACTGAAATTATGGGTGTTACAACTCTCCCCACTAAAAGAGTTTTCGTCCTCGAAAACATACCTCAGACGAAAAGTTCCGGGTAAGAGTCCTTCATCTGGCTCTCTAACTCCCATGTAAGATTTCCACCGGCTGGTCCTCCCCAAACCACTTTCACCGTTGCTATATCTTTACCTCACAACTGCTTCACTTTACGATCTTCAATCCTCATAGGTAACGTCTCTACAGTCAGATTATCTCGCACCTGTATATCATCTACCTGAATCTCATGAGACGGATCTGCAATGTATTTCTTCAATTGGGATACATGGAACACATCATGCAAATTAGCGAGTGCAGGCGGTAAAGCAATCTGATAAGCAACCTTCCCAATATTCTTAGTAATCTGGAATGGACCAATAAAACGCGGAGTTAACTTCTTCGACTTCAAGGCTCTCCCAATGCCAGTCATCGGAGTAACCCGCATGAATACATGATCTCCTTCCTTAAATTCAATATCCTTCCTTCTTTTGTCATGGTAACTCTTCTGTCGACTCTGAGAAGCTCTCATCTTTTCCTGAATCATCTTGATCTTTTCTGTAGTTTGTTGCACAATCTCCTGTCCAACCACCGTATTTTCTCCAGATTCGTACCAACACAAAGGTGTTCTACATCTCCTACCATACAATGCTTCAAACGGAGCCTTACCAATACTCGAATGATAACTATTGTTGTATGTAAACTCAACCAAAGAAAAATAACTATCCCAAGCACCACCTTTCTCTAATACACAAGCTCGTAGCAAATCCTCTAACGATTGAATCGTTCTCTCCGTCTGACCATCTGTCTGCGGGTGATAAGCAGAACTCAACCTCAACTTAGTACCCAAGGCTTCCTGCAATCCTGTCCAGAACTTAGAAGTAAATCTCGGATCTCTATCCGACACAATACTAGCCGGAACACCATGCAAACTCACTATCTTCTCAACATACAACTGAGCCAACTTCTCCATCGGATAATCCATTCTTATTGGATTAAAGTGAGCAGATTTCGTCAACCGGTCTACAATAACCCAGATAGAATCACAATTCCTGCTCGTTCTAGGTAAACCAGATACAAAGTCTATAGAAATTCCATCCCACTTCCAATCCGGAACAAACAACGGTTCCATCAATCCAAACGGTTTCTGATGCTCAATTTTTGACTTTGACAAATTAAGCAGGCATAAACAAACTCAGCAATTTCCTTCTTCATTCCAGGCCACCAAAATAATTTCTTCAAATCATGATACATCTTGGTAGCACCAGGATGAATGCTCAATCCACTCCTGTGTCCTTCTTCCAGAATACTCTTTCTGATCTCAGCAACATCGGGTACACACACTCGGTCTCCAAACCTTATGACACCATTCTCGTCAATTCGGAATTCACCTCCTCGACCTTGGTTAATCAATGTCAACTTATCTACCAATCCAACGTCAGATTTCTGTCCGTTTCTAATTTCTTCAAGGATACTATTAATTAACTTTAACATCCCCAACTTAATGCTATTAGAAGTACTTTCGCATACTAAACTCAAATCTCGGAATTGCACAATTAAATCCAATTCTCGCACCATTAGCATAGACATATGCAATGACTTCCTGCTCAATGCATCAGCAACAACATTTGCTTTACCAGGATGGTAATTCAAACCGAAATCATAGTCCTTCAAAAATTCTAACCATCTTCTCTGTCTCATATTGAGCTCTTTCTGATCGAAGAGGTACTTCAGACTCTTATGATCGCTGAATACCTCAAATCGAGAACCATAGAGATAATGTCTCCACAACTTCAACACAAACACCACAGCCGCCAATTCTAAATCATGAGTCGGATAATTCCTTTCATGCATTTTCAACTGTCTTGAAGCATAGGCCACTACCTGCTTATCTTGCATCAAAACACCACCTAAACCCATCAGTGAAGCATCACAGTACACATTAAAAGACTTCGCTGGATTAGGCAAAATTAAGATCGGAGCACTTGTCAATCTTTTCTTCAATTCTTGAAAACCTTTTTCACATTCTGAATCCCATACAAATACTTGTCCTTTTCTTGTTAACTTAGTCATTGGTAATGCCAACTTCGAAAATCCCTCAATGAACTTTCTATAGTAACCCGCCAAACCAAGAAAACTACGAATCTCTGAAGCATTCTTTGGCGTCTCCCACTGAGATACTGCTTCTACCTTCATAGGATCCACTGCGATACCGTCCTTCGTAATTACATGGCCAAGAAAGCTTACTTCCTTCAACCAGAATTCACATTTAGACAATTCCGCATACAATTTCTTCTCCTTCAATAACTCCAACACCACTCTTAAATGATTTGCATGCTCTTCATCACTCTTCGAGTAAATCTGAATGTCATCAATGAACACTACCACGAACTTGTCAAGATACGGGTGAAATATCTTGTTCATATACTCCATGAAAACACCAGGTGCATTAGTAACACCAAATGGCATAACCGAATATTCATAGTGTCCATACCTTGTTCGGAATGCCGTCTTCTGAATATCTTCCGCCTTCACACGAATTTGGTGATATCCAGACCTCAGATCAATCTTGCTAAACACACAAGCTCCAACCAACTGGTCCATCAAGTCGTCAATCCTCGGCAAAGGGTATCGATTCTTGATTGTCACTTTGTTCAGTTGTCTATAATCAACACATAGCCTCATTGTACCTTTTTTCTTCTTAACCAACAGTACCGGCGCACCCCACGGTGACACACTAGGACGAATAAACTTCTTCTCCAACAATTCTTCTAACTGTTTCTTCAGTTCAGCCAATTCCGTTGCCGACATGCGATACGGTGCCATCGACACAGGACTAGTTCCAGGAATCAATTCTATAGCGAACTCCACTTCTCTTTCAGGTGGCAACTCACTAACATCTTCTGGAAACACTTCCGTATACTCATTCACTACCCGTAGCTCACCAGTGCTATCGCCCCCTTTCACTCCCATCGAGGAGCACAACATAAATACCACCGCTCCATCATTGATAGCCAAATTCATCCGTTTAACTGACATAGTCAAATCCTCAACACTAACCTCTTCAGGAAAGATAACCGTCTTCGTAAAACAATTGATATGAACTCGACTAAATTGCAACCAGTTCATCCCCAAAATGACATCAAGTCCTTCAAGAGGAAGGCACACTAAGTCCATTCCAAACTTTCTACCAAATATGTCAATAGAACAGTTCAAACAAGCAGAAGAAGTAGTTACTGAACTCGACGCAGGAGTGTCAATAACCATACTTCCATGAATAGAAGATATTTCTAATCCCAATCGTTTAGCACAATCCATTGAAATGAACAAATGGGTCGCCCCAGTATCAATAATGACAACTAAAGGTGCGTCATGGATAAAACACGTACCTTTAATTAGACAATCTTCTGGAGTAGTCTCTGACCCAGACAAGGCAAAGACCTTTCCACCAACCTGATCCTTCTTCGGTTTAGTGCAGTGCGGACTGATGTGACCCTCCTCGCCGCAATTGTAGCAAGTCACAATCTTCATCCTACAATCTGAAGCAATATGACCCGCCTTACCACACTTGAAGCATTTCTTCTCTCCACTCTTGCACTCATTCCTTCTATGCCCAGTCTCACCACAGTTGTAGCACCTAACGGGAGCACCAGAATCTCCCCCACTAGGCCTCTTCCAATCCCCAGCCCTAGGATTTCCTCTACCATATGGCTTACCTCTATCCATAGGCTTCTTACCTTTCTTGTCAACCAACTCGCGAGAGTGAGATGACTTCAGCTTAAGGTTATCCTCTTCGAAGATCCTACTACAGTCCACCAAATCGACAAATCGCCGAATTCTCTGGTACCTGATCCCTTGCTTGATCTCATCACGAAGACCATTCTCAAACTTGATGCACTTTGAGAATTCACTAGCCTCGTCATTGTTGTAGTAAACGTAGTACTTCGCCAACTCGACAAATTTCGAAGCATACTCTGGTACCGTCATATTACCCTGAGTCAGCTCCAAAAATTCAATCTCTTTCCTGCCTCGAACGTCTTCAAGAAAATATCTCCTCAGAAACTCTCTCTTGAACACAACCCAGGAAACAGCTACACCATCAGCATCCAATTCAGCCCTGGTAGCCATCTGTCATACCCTAATTTTTGACCCTAAGATCATACATCATTTGCATCTCAATCATTAATCAAGATCACAATCTTGAGATTTCATTTTTCGGTGTTATGTTCGCTTCGTCTTTGAGGGGAACTATCAAGCACCTAATTTTCTTTAATTTGTTTTATACTAACCAAAATCCAAAAATATGCATTTTGTTTCCTTTGTTTGTGTTTTGCAGGAAAAAGATCGGGCAAAATCAAAACAGTGCAAGAAAAGGAATTTTTGAAAATTTCACTATGGAAATCGATTTACCCATATAGGAAATCGATTTCCCTGGACGAAATTTGAAAAAAAGAGGGAAGCATGACACCATTTTGGCACCAATCACATTTTATTTGATCATTTTTGTCATTTTACCAATTTTCCACCTCATCAAAATTAATTCCCTTCATTAAACCCACTTAAACCCCATTTTTACCATTTAAATACCATTTAAACACCATTTAAACATAAATTAATTACCAAATGCAAAAAGACCAAATTGTCACTACTCTTGCTCCAATTCTATAAATAGAGACCTCTACTCTCTCACTTCTCAAGCTTTGATAGCCAAAAAAGTTCTTGCAAATTCATTTCTCAAGCTTTGAGAGCCAAAAAAACCCTTGCAATTTCTCTCCTCATCCTTACCAAATTCACCAAAGCTCTTTTTCTTTCATAAAGTTTGTGAGTCACATCTTGAACCTCACAAACTTTGAGCTAAGCCACCATCCATTTCACTCTTTTTCTTCAATTGTTGAGAGATTGATCAGTGGTTTTCACACATATATTTACCTTTGTTTTTAAGTATTTTTAAATTATGTTATTGAGTGTTTTATTTCTTTATTCATCATTTTATGCTTTGGTTGTATGTTTTAATGTTTTCAGGTTCATATGGAGAAATCGGAGTAAATCAGTGCGAAACTCGGAGTTTTGAGGAAATTCAAAAAACATGTTACAGGGGGGCTGACACGGGTGGCCGTGTTGCACAACACGGGCCGTGTAAGGAAGAAGGCGCAAGAAGAATGGAAAAACAGTGGTGCAACACGGGTGCCCGTGTTGCTCAACACGACCTGTGTTGCTAAGTCTGGGACCAAATAATAAAAATAAATATGACAGGGGACCAACACGGGTGCCCGTGTTGCACAACACGGCCCGTGTTGGGTTTGACGCTGATTTCAGTGACTTTTGTGATTCTGTTCAGTGGTTTGCCTGCAAGGGTGTTTTTGGAATTTCCAACCAACTTAAGTGAGTCTGCACTATTTAGGAGAGTTTTCAAGATGAATTAGGGATCTTTTTGCCACACGAAGAATTGGAGGATAGAGAAAGGAAGCCTATGAAATTGGAGAAGAACAGAGAACTCTCATGAGCGGAAGCCATTGAAGATCAAAGTTCATCATCTCTATTGTAATGTCTTTATTTGATATCTTTGTAATTTCTTTGGATAATATGAGTAGCTAAACCCCCCAATGCTAGGGGGTGTCCCTGATTAACATTTGTCATGATTTTGAATTCCGAATTTCAATAACATATTTCTCTTTCATGTTCAATTTAATGGTATAAGGTTTTTAATGCTTTCCTCGTCGGACCAACTGGATTGATTTATGACTGACAATTAGGATTGACCTCCATTGTTAGGGTTTTTATACCATTATACTATAGTAGATATCACCTAGGACTAGGGATACCCTATAGTAACCGAATTGTTCTTGATTATAATAATACTTGATTTGATCACTAATTTCGAAGGACTTTGGGATTAGGATTTCAATGTTCAAAGGTTTGCCCACTAAGGACTTAGGAGCAAATACCCTTAAGAACCGGTAATTAATAAGTTGAATTTTGTTAATGAAACAAGGGTTCAGAATTATTACATGTTAATGCACACACCTACCCTGGCATGTTACTCATATTTGGCCAAATCACCCTTTTTAAGTTTATTTGCAATTTAATTCGTAATCATAAAAACCAAAACCCCCAAGGCTTTTTGTTTAATTGAATTCCTTCTAACTCTATAATATCATGCAGTCCTTGAGATCGATATTCGGGGAATTTTCCCTTTATTACTACAGAGGCAAAATAGTACACTTGCTATTTTACCGATCAAGTTTTTGGCGCCGTTGCCGGGGATTGCCGAAAATTATAGAGTTTTTAGATTTATTTCAATTATAATTTTGTTGCTCTGCGACTAAAATTTTATTTTCTGAAAAAAAAAATTATTTTTGTTCCTCATTCTAATAATTGTCTAATCTGTTTATGCGAGGTAAGGCCTCAGCAGAATTTCTTTTTGACGCAGAAATTGAAAGGACTTTTCACGCAAGGCGCAGACAAGCTCGTCAAACTAAACTGGAATCCGGGGAAGAAGTGATTACAGTTCATTCTGGTTCAGACACCGAAAGTTAAGAAGAGATCATGGGCGAGGTACCACCACCAGAGAGACTTCTCGGAGACTATGGTGCTAGAAACACACCGGGAGGAAGACTAACTATTGTCAACCAACCGGTAAATGTTCCTAATTTTCAATTGCATCCAAGCACCATCACTCAGCTCGAAAGAAAGCCTTTCACCGGAAAGGTTAATGAAGATGCAAACAAGCACTTACAGAGGTTTCTGACCATGAGTACAACTTTAAAAATCGAAGGTCATACAGAAGAGGCCAAGAAGCTGAGAATGTTCCCATTCACCTTGGCAGAAGAAGCAGAAGAGTGGTTTTATTCCCTTCCAGCGGGCAGCATTACATCATGGGAAGAGATGGAAAAAGCTTTCTTAAATGAGTATTTTCCCGCCTCGGTCTTTATAAGGAAGAGGTATGACATTCTGAACTTCAAGCAGAAGGAGGGTGAGCCATTAGGAGATGCATACAAAAGATTCAAAAGAATTCTAGTAGCATGTCCCACTCACAATATGGACAAGACTGAACAGATGCAAGTATTTGTCAATGGGCTCAGAATGAAAACAAAATAGTTAATTGATACAGCAGCTGGAGGCTCGACAAATTTCACAACAGCCTCAGGCATCATCAAAATCATTGAGGCAATAGCTGCAAATGAGCATTTGGAATTGTATGACAGGTGTGCTAGCAAACCGGAAGGAATCATTGATCTCAAGCTGGAGACTTCTAAAACTCGGGTTGAAGATGCGATAGCCGCAGAAGTTGAAAAGAAATTGAAGGCTATGAATATAGGTAAACAACAGGTGGCTCAAGTTCAACAAGCTCAACCTGTCAGCTGTGAAATCTGTAATGGCCCACACCAAACGGTGTACTGTTTTGCTACTCCCAAGCAGATTGAAGAAATCAAATTCCTAAGGCAAAACAACCCGTATTCTAACACCTACAATCCAGGGTGGAAGAATCATCCAAATTTTGCTTGGAAAGATCAACAACAACAAGGTACCCAGAAGGCAGAGTGGGAAGTGGCAATTGAAAGATTAGCTGGGCAGTGTTCTCAGTTCCAAGAAGAAACAAGAAACAACCACAGAAACACTTCGGCCTCAATTAAAAATCTGGAAGTTCAA
The DNA here is from genome assembly GCF_029867415.1 of Vicia villosa. NCBI lineage: Eukaryota > Viridiplantae > Streptophyta > Magnoliopsida > Fabales > Fabaceae > Vicia > Vicia villosa. The sequence goes on from NC_081183.1 coordinate 158,333,796, forward strand.
GTGGGGCAGATAGCACAGCATCTCACTCTACAGGCACAAGGTACCCTTCTGAGCTCAACTGTGAAAAATCCGAAAGACCATGAGAAGATTAATGTTGTTACTACAAGAAGTAGGAGAGTAGCAGAATCTGAAAAAGAAAAAGAAAAAGAGGAAATAGATGACCCCATGGTAATAGAGGTGGATCTGGAAATAAGAGAGAATCCAAAAGAGCCAGAAGTTGTGGTACCGCCAGTTAAACCAATTGAAGAAAAAAATAAGAAAGACGCTGAACCAGTGATAAAACTACCTTTCCCCTCGAGAGTGACAAAGAAGGTTTCAAGAGAGAAAGACTTTGAAAAGTTTACAAAATTGTTCAAAAAGTTAGAGGTAAATCTACCATTCTTTGAAGCACTTGAACACATGCCCTTGTATAAAAAATTTATGAAGGAGGTGTTGGCGAAAAAGAGATCACTAGGAGGAGAGCCAAAAATTGCAACCGAGAAGTGTGGTATAGTCTCGACAGCAAGAAAGATCCCGATAAAGAGGAAAGACCCTGGGGCGGTGGCGATACCATGCACTATCAAGAATATAGCATTTAAAAAGGTACTCCTTGATTCTGGGTCTAGTGTGAGTTTAATGCCTTTGTCCATTTTCAAAAAGCTTGAATTAGAAAAGATTAGTGAAAGTAAGACACAGTTAAGGTTCGCTGATCACACCGTCAAGAAATCCTATGGGGTAGCTGAAGATGTACTAGTGGAAGTTGATAAGTTTGTATTCCCTGTTGACTTCCACATCATGGATATTCCGGAAGACGAAGAAACTCCTATCCTTCTTGGGAGACCATTTTTGTCGACAGGCCGCTGCAACCTCGACATTGAAAAAGGGACACTAACGCTAAAATCATTTGATGAAGAAGTAACCTTGAAGATGTTAGGAGTTAAGAAAAATAGGGCAGGTATGAATGAGAAAACTTCAGCTGGTATGACAGAAGGTGAAAAAGAAGACAAAAATCCTAAAAATCTCCAAGAAAAAGTGTCAAGCATAGCCTCTCGGGTGGAACCAACTTATGTAGCTGTCAAAAGTCATAAGAAAGCGAAGGGAGTCAAGAAGAATGTGGGAAGCAAATTGAAGAAAGAAGTTAGCCACGCTTTTCATCTTCATGAGTTCGTGGTTGCAAAAGTGACAAGCAACAAGGTGTGGAAAAGGAAATACCCTCCATAATAAAGGGTAATGGACCGTCGAGCTATGCGACGTTAAACGAAGCGCTTCGTGGGAGGCAACCCACGGTTTTAATAATTAATTTCTATGTTTGTTTATTTTATTTTCAGGAAATAAAAGAGGACGTCTCTGGTGAAAGCTTGGAAGTGATAATTAGAGTGCATTACCCTCTGTGAGTCACCTCTCTCAGGCTCGTTCTGAAACATTGAGGCCAATGTTTAGTTCAAGTTTGGGGGAGGCTCTTCTCTTTGCATTTTATTTTCATGTTATTTTTATGTTATTGGTATGATGTGAAACCATAAAGTGAATTCTGCCCAAATTTTGACCGAAATTTTAATTTTTTTTTAAAAAAGTTTTGATCCTAAAGAGCGATCGGGAATAGTATATAGAGATGAAGCGAGGATTGTTTGAGGATAGGAAGTGCAGAATAATGTGACAAGAAGAGGTTTGTTTAAGCACCCTTGGTTCCCTGGAAGAGATACTAGTCTAACGTGTAGATTTGCACCATAGTACTTGTCTCCTGAGAAGTACTTCTCGAGTAGTTTATTGATACAGTCTGGCATAATTCAGATTCTCTTGCATGATGACTGGTTGAAAAAAAAAGAGATATAAAGTTGGCACCGAATGATGAAAATGCGGTAAAAGGCAATCGGCTCGCTAAGTTGGGTAACCCTCACCCGGTTATTCAGCCCAAAGGAGATTGATCCCCAAACGTCGTCCAAAAGGACAATATATAACTGCAAAGTTTGAAAATTTCATCGGGAATAAAAAGTAGCCAATGCTGCTAGTTTGGTGCCAGGAAAAGAAAACCAGAAGCATTGATTCGTCTCATGCAGGTGATGATTATTAGAAGAAATGCAGTGCCTTAATATGATTGTCCGAATGAAAGAGGAGGAAAATCGGAAAGAGACTTAAGTGCAAAGTATAGTTGGAGAGGTATCCGAAACGGGAGATTGAGGTTTAAAGTGGTAACAGAAACTCGTCGCGTCATGTGAATGCCGAACCAACTGTTTCTTGATCAATACAAACGGATATCTCACGTATGAACACCGTGTGCTTTGAAGGTCATTAACTTTTGTAATTGTCGCTTGAGGCCAAGCAACGGTTTAAGTTTGGGGGAGTTTGATCAGTGGTTTTCACACATATATTTACCTTTGTTTTTAAGTATTTTTAAATTATGTTATTGAGTGTTTTATTTCTTTATTCGTCATTTTATGCTTTGGTTGTATGTTTTAATGTTTTCAGGTTCATATGGAGAAATCGGAGTAAATCAGTGCGAAACTCAGAGTTTTGAGGAAATTCAGAAAACATGCTACAGGGGGGCTGACACGGGTGGCCGTGTTGCACAACACGGGCCGTGTCAGGAAGAGGGCGCAAGAAGAATGGAAAAACAGTGGTGCAACACGGGTGCCCGTGTTGCTCAACACGGCCCGTGTTGCTAAGTCTGGGACCAAATAATAAAAATAAATATGACAGGGGACCAACACGGGTGCCCGTGTTGCACAACACGGCCCGTGTTGGGTTTGACGCTGATTTCAGTGACTTTTGTGATTCTGTTCAGTGGTTTGCCTGCAAGGGTGTTTTTGGAATTTCCAACCAACTTAAGTGAGTCTGCACTATTTAGGAGAGTTTTCAAGATGAATTAGGGATCTTTTTGCCACACGAAGAATTGGAGGATAGAGAAAGGAAGCCTATGAAATTGGAGAAGAACAGAGAACTCTCATGAGCGGAAGCCATTGAAGATCAAAGTTCATCATCTCTATTGTAATGTCTTTATTTGATATCTTTGTAATTTCTTTGGATAATATGAGTAGCTAAACCCCCCAATGCTAGGGGGTGTCCCTGATTAACATTTGTCATGATTTTGAATTCCGAATTTCAATAACATATTTCTCTTTCATGTTCAATTTAATGGTATAAGGTTTTTAATGCTTTCCTCGTCGGACCAACTGGATTGATTTATGACTGACAATTAGGATTGACCTCCATTGTTAGGGTTTTTATACCATTATACTATAGTAGATATCACCTAGGACTAGGGATACCCTATAGTAACCGAATTGTTCTTGATTATAATAATACTTGATTTGATCACTAATTTCGAAGGACTTTGGGATTAGGATTTCAATGTTCAAAGGTTTGCCCACTAAGGACTTAGGAGCAAATACCCTTAAGAACCGGTAATTGATAAGTTGAATTTTGTTAATGAAACAAGGGTTCAGAATTGTTACATGTTAATGCACACACCTACCCTGGCATGTTACTCATATTTGGCCAAATCACCCTTTTTAAGTTTATTTGCAATTTAATTTGTAATCATAAAAACCAAAACCCCCAAGGCTTTTTGTTTAATTGAATTCCTTCTAACTCTATAATATCACGCATTCCTTAAGATCGATATTCGGGGAGTTTTCCCTTTATTACTACAGAGGCAAAATAGTACACTTGCTATTTTACCGATCAGAGATCAAGATTTGTGTTGGTGATTCTTGAAGTAGATCTAAGTTTTGTTCAAGATTTGGTAATTTTCTTCATCCTTTTTCATCTATCATAATGTGATTCTTTTGTGCTTGTGTGTGATGCATCTTTGATGCTATATTGGTCCTATTTAATGGTGAATTGATGGAAAATTCGTGCTCCAATTGATGTGTGATCATAAGGTGTTTGTATGTTTGCTTAAGTCAAGTTTAATGCCTCCTAATGCTTATTTTTTGAATGCTGCGTGCAGGAAATCCATTTCCACCTTATTTTTTTTCAAAATTTGAACTCTGCACTCAGGAAATCGATTTCCTACAGAGGTAAATCGATTTCCAGTGTGGCAGAATGTTTTTTTTGCCTTTTTTATGTTTGTTTTGGCTTCCTTCTTCCTCCATTTCATTAATATCATTGGATCTAGGATGTTGATAGGTTTGAAATGACCTAATCCATAATATTAGATGAATGATATTAATGATAGTGTGAGTTGATTATCTTTTATGCATTTATTCTTCTTCCTCCATTTCATTAATATCATTGGATCTAGGATGTTGATAGGTTTGAAATTACCAAATCCATAATATTAGATGAATGATATTAATGATAGTGTGAGTTGATTATCTTTTATGATTTTATTCTTCTTCTCCTTTTTTTCTTTTGATCGATGAAAGTCTTAACACCTTGAGAATTCTTATGCATTCTTGGTAAAGACTAGATCGTTGCCTATTTTCTTTTCGTGCGGTATTGCTTTCGGAGAATGATCTACATATCATTTCTCTCGCATGCTAATAGCACATACAGTTTTGACCGACCTCGTTGTAGGGTGATTTCTATATAAATCACTTGGCGATCTGCTTAACATAGCGCAATATTTCGTGTCCCGAATAAAAAAAGATCAAATATGGAAGAGAATTGTATGCGGTTGATTTAAGACTTATGGAAATTTATCGTGTAGTCGCTATGATTTTATCAAGCTTTTGATAAAGTTCCATTGAATTTAAATCCGAGAACATCCTTCACTCACCATCGATCTTTCTTATTTACTTTGATAACATACTTGACAAGTTTCAAGATGGTTATCTTTAACATCTAACAACTAACTTTAATTTCCGAACTTTATTATACCGCTCTTTATATTTCTCGCTTTATTGCTTTATTTTATCATTTCATCATATTTACCTTCCGCTATTTTTCCTTTGTCCATTTGGACGTTTATATTCCGCTATTTTCTCTTTGTCCATTTGGACATATGTTTATGTTTCCGCTATTTTCTCTTTGTCCACTTGGACCATACTTTACTTTTATGCTAAAAAATTAATAAACAACAAAAATCTAAAAAACACATAAGGTTCTCTTTCGGACTATTGGTTACTATCCTGAGCATTTTGGAGATTCGGACTTATGGACTTAGGACCTCTGGACCCTCATTCTGTTATTACTCTATGATTGTTCTGTCTGTCTGGCATTGGATTGTTGTCTGTTTGTGTATGCAGGTATTTCCTTGAAAGTCCTTGATGGTTAATTCCAAGGCATTGAGATAAGGATTTTACCCGAAAACAGCCGTTACTCTGCCCGATTTTCGTCAGAAATTTTAATGTGCTTAATGCAAAGTGGTGCTAAAGATAATAATTTTATCTGGATCCCCAAGTGATAATGTTGGTTTAGTATTGATATTCCAAAGGAAGGGAAATCTACCTTGACTCATAATGTCAAGTGTTGGCTTCTTATTTCGGTTCGACCGTTCTTTTCCTTAGCTTTTATTTTACGCAATAGGATAGCCTCTTCATCTCCTCCCCTTCTTCAATTTTCAAAATCTTCTCCCTTTTTACAAAACCTTCTTATGTTTGCAACCTTTTCAAAAACCTTTCTTAAAAATATCTTTTGCCCTTAGTGGCCTTTTCTTCAAAAAGTTTAGACACCGTTAATTGTCGAAACGAGTGGTTATACCCCACGGTTTTGAAATTGATTGATATAATGAGATCTTTTCTGCGTGAGAGAGCTAGTGGCATACTCGTTGATTTTATCCGAGTTGGAACCCTTCTTTCATTTGCGACGCAAAGAACTCGTTTGTTCTCATGCTCAAGATCAATGGCTGAGTATTTCTCTCCGACGACGATAAAGTGTTTATTCGTTTTTAAAACGTTTTCCCCTTTTAAGCGGAACTACATTAGCTCTGACTTCTCCATTGCACCGAGGAGGTATGTAGGCACAAGGCTTAACGCTTTGCCGAGCTTATTTTAAAAATAAAACAAACTCTCTTTTTTAGCACACACAACACAGATTTTCAAAAAGGTTCCTGTGGAGTACCAGAGATATGAGGGGTGCTTAAAACCTTCCCCTTGTATAAACAACACCCGTACCTAAGATCTCTTCTTGTTTTAAAAACAAACTTTGGGTTTTTTCGTTCTTTTCCCTTTTCCTTTGGAAACAATAAAGCGCGGTGGCGACTTTCACTGAAATATTGATTCGAGTCAATCTCATGGCTTCGATATCAGATTTTTCCCGCTACACATCCACCAGTCATCAGTCTCTTCGGACAACATATGAGTACCATACCTCACTTTCAGGTTCTCAGCACAATCGATGACTCTGAAAATCCTCTCGATCTCCTTAAGCCATTTTTGAGCACCTTCAGGATCATGTGTGCCCTTGAACAACGGAGGATTGTTCCGCTGAAAACTATTCACCTGCCTGTCAGCACCAATACCAGCTCCATTGACATTCCCTCCCAGTACACCAGCAATCATGCCCAGAGCCTCAGCAATTGCATCGTCGTTTCTTCCTCCTCTTCCGGCCATTGTTCTGTTAAATATAAAACAATATTCATTAGAACAAGATGTATCGATAGTGTCATCCTTACACTATTCGCATACGAGGGATTAACTGACACTAAGACTCTGACTCAAACGACCAACTATGCTCTGATACCACTATTGTAACACCCTTCTAAACCCCGCGGAAATTTTTAAACAATTATATCAGAGTAAAACATAAACAAAAGGGTGACACAATTATATAAAATAATTAAACCAATCATGGTCAAGTCATGCTTCGTTAGGAAACGGTTCACCAAATTGTAATTATGTTTATCACAGCGGAATAAGAAACATTATCAGTTACATCCAATGGAATCATAATCCAAAACCAAATAAAGTAGATTAATTTCATAAAACTCTATATCTATCGTTCCCCAGTGTTACAAATCAGAGCATGACCGACACGACCCAACATAAACGGATAAACTCTATGAGTCATCCTCACCAAGCACTAATGCCGCTACTCCTCAATCTGAAAATGACAACATGTAAGGGTGAGTCTCATTCTCAATTAGTAAATATTATGCAATTCATAAGCAACAAGCATCATAATATACCGTTCACCCAATTATACATATTCAGATTCACATCTATTACTCATTAATTCACACAATAATAGATTACAACACATACTACAGAAATCTATACAATCATATTATGACAAAATGCATATGACACAACTGACATTATGCATGTGGTACCAATAAACCGTGGAATCAATCCACCTAACCGATCTACGCCTCATCGAGATACGGCCCACCGACACAATTTCCACACAATGGGAAATATGTCCACCAACGATCCAAACATCACCGGGATCCAACATCAATGCATATGAATGAATGAAACACATATAACATACTTAAAACACACTGAATCACGATGAACAACTCATCTCAACACCACATCACCGAATAAGTATGTACATGTTTTCAACATCATTCAAGTAGTCATGCATCCATCACAATCATAATAACAAATCACAACCAATTCATCATCACATCAAACACATTGTCACACATATCTCATATGCACACAATGTTCAATTCTCATCAAGTAATTAAATCGAGCTTTTAAAGAAATAAAGTTGGCTAATACCAATATTCATCATTCATCATATAAAACATTTAATTACTTGCACAACACCCAAAACGGCACTAAGAAATGATTCACGGATCAAAAGATACGTTATTTTGAAGTTTGGGAAAATTCACACACAGCAAGGTTCGCTCAGATGAGCAAGGCAGGAGCGAAATCCTTCAGACCCCCGCTCAGCGGACCTCAAGCGACGTCAAACAGGAGCGAACTACGTTGGGACCTCCGCTCAGCGGACCCCCCTCCGCTCAGCGGACCTGCGATTTCAGCAAACCCCAAGTCTGCGACAGACCCTGCGATTTCACATCCTTTCCACCCAAAAACGATTCCAGACATCACATACAGGCATATAATCATCATACATTCAATTATACACCATAAAACATCATCCAAACTCATTATTAACCAAATAGTCCACACAATTATCATCAATTCAATTCAATTATAACACCCTAACCTAATAATCCCAATATCTAATTGAACCAAACCATACATCAATCTACCTATCACCTAAGACCACATAAGAGATACTAAAAGGAAGAGTCCCCCCTTACCTCGATGAATTTCTTGAATGCTCTCCTTCCGGTTTCACGTTCTCGCCTCTTCCTCTTCTCTTGCTCTTTTCACGTGTTCTTCCTTTCTCCCCAAATGGTTCTTTTTTCCTTATTTTATGAAAAATAAAATAAAATAAATTAACCACAACTTAGAAAAAGGCCTAACCAATTAGCACCCCTCTTTTACTATCACCACACCATAAGCCCAATAGCTCTTCCTCCATCATTTTCCAATTAAATCCAATTTAAAATTCTAAAGTTCCAATTATTTAATTTAAATCCAAATTAAATTAATAAACTGAAATTATGGGTGTTACAGTTTACCTTATCTTTTAATTAACAACAACACCCCTTATTTTCTATTGTTTAACATCCTAACTACCATACTTTTAAATGCTTTGGATGCCTCACTTTAGCTTCCACTCTCCAGCATAATCGTACTAAATTTGACCCTAGATCCAAAAAAAAGTGTTTTCTTGGGATATAGAGAAGGCACCAAAGGTTTTATTTAATATGATTTGGTTACTACCAATTTTTTTCCAAGAATGCCTACTTCTATGAATATTTCTACGCCATTTATTACTATCCATAATCACCACCTTCTCCAATCCATCCTCATTGTTCATGATCCCACTGATCTTGAACCCCTTCTTCACCTTGATCCTTTGCCTAAACCCACCTTTCTTTCAACCCCTCAACTTACCCATTTTCCTCTTCCTTCCATTCTTGATCTTATTCATGCTTCTTCATCTCTCCTTGCCTCTCCTCCCCCCCAATCCACACTTAGAAGATCTACTAGACATATTTATAGACCATTTTATCTCACCAATTATCACTGCAATCTCCTTTATACATCACATTTTTCTTTTCCTGACCCTACCATCCCATTTTTCCCCTTTCCTTTGTCCTTTCCTATAACAATTGCAACCCTAACAAAAAAAATCATGCCTTTCACTTTCCTCCACTATTGAACCCACCACCTTCTCCCAAGCTAGTAAGCATGGTTGTTGGATTTGGGCCATGCAAACTCAGTTCCAAGCTCTTGAGCACACAAATACTTGAACTATTGTTGGCCTTCCTATGAACAAAACCTCAATATGATGTAAATGGGTTTACGAAATTAAATACCTTGTTAATGGTTCTATAGACAGTTACAAAGCTAGACTTGTAGCTAAGGGCTTCACTCAACTTGAAGGTGTTAAGTATTTCGACACTTTCTCCCCTGTTGCGAAATTAACCACTGTAAGGATCCTACATGCCTTGGCTTCTATCAAAAATTGGCATCTAGAACAATTAGATGTCAATAATGTCTTTCTTCGTGGAAATATAAATGAGGAAGTTTTTATGACTATCCCTAAAGGATATCATCTTCCTCATTCTTCCTCAACGACCAAGGTTTATAAGTTTAATAAAAATCGCTATGGCCTCAAGCAGGTCAGCAGACATTGGTATTCCAACGTGACAGACATCCTGATCTCCCTTAGTCACAATCATTCCAATGCTGATTTCTCTTTGTTTATCAAATATTCTGCTAAGAATTTTACTGCTCTATAGTTTATGTCGATGATTTAGTTTTAGCAGGTAACAACCTCACTGAAATTCAAAATGTAAAAATCATACTGCACAACAAGTTTTGTATAAAAGACTTGGGCCCCCTTTCGATACTTTTTGGGCCTTGAAGTGGCTCGGTCTTGGTCTGGTATTTTACTCAATAAACGCCATTATGCATTAGATTTACTAAACAAAATAGTTATGCTTGCCTCAAAACCCCCTCCCACTCCTTATAATCTTTCTCTTAAGCTTCACTGCAACACTTCTCTACCCTACCATGACTCATTGGTTAACTTATTTATTTAACCATAACGCATACTGATATCTCTTTTGCGGTACAACAACTTAGTCAGTTACTGCCTAAACCATTTGTCACTCATTATCAAGCTACCCTTCATATTATACAACATGTAAAGACTTTCCTAACTCAGGGCATGTTTTATTGTTTTTACAAATAGAGATTAGGCTACTTACCCAGGTTAGTCATCGGGTTTGCCATCTTTCTTGGCAAATCTCTCATATCATGAAAGTTAAGAAAAAAACAATTATTTCACGTTCCAATTCTGAAGCTGAATATCGCGCTCTTGCCACTTTCACATGTGAAGTGCAATGATTGCACTACATTTTCCATTGACTGTCACATTGATTTCCCGAGACATACTTCCCTTTATTACGACAACAGGTCTATCATCAATTTAACACACAATCCAACGTTTCACGAGCGCTTAAAACACATCAATATCGATTGCCACATCGTCAGAGAAAAAATGGAATAAAGAATCATCAAACTCTTTCCAACTCTATCTTGTGCCCAACTTGCTGATGTTCTGACTAAGCCTCTCTCTACGCCTATTTGCTGATGTTCTGGCTAAGCCTGCATCAGCTTTTTCCTCCTTCTTGGCCAAGCTTGGGACTTGTCTCCATTCAAAATCAATAGCTTGTAGGGAGTGATATATATATATATATATATATATATATATATATATATATATAATTAATTGTTTATTATTTTCTATTAATTCGGTGTTAGTTAGCTATTTTAGTGCTAATTGCACCTTTAGGATTGCTAGTTATTTCAATTGGTATAAACCATAGTCACATAATTCCCAGGTACCCCCAGCGAACCGCGAATTGGTTCGCGCGTACCGGTTCGCGGTACTTTTGAGAATTGGTTTGTCCAAATTTGCACAGAATTCGTTAAAAAATGGAGTACCAGCGAACCATCTTTTATGAACCGAAACATTTCAAGTTTTATGACTTTTCATGATTGAATTAAAGTATTATTATTAAAAAGGAAATGAAATCATTTTATGAATTTTCATTCTACTGCAAGTTAAGTACACGTGATTGGTTTTTTATTTTCCATAAGTGAATGAATGGTTTTTGTCCAATGATTTTATTACTAAATTAATTTCTTTTACTTAATTACCCAACAAAGTGGCCTTGAGCAGTAAAATCATTTTATGACTTTTATTTTACCAATGTTTCCTTTTAATTTTCATCATAACTATTATTTAATTAAATAGATGAAAAGATTTTTTTTCTGCAAATCAGATTTCTTTTGAACTTTTTCATTTTAACTCCTAGTTACCATGGTGTTTGGTAAAATACATTCCTTTGATCCACCACTTTCAAATGAAACCCGTGAGAGTGAACATGCAAGTGATAAAGAAGTATTTGAAAGTTCATTGCTTGTTCAAGGTTCATCTTCTTCACTTACAAGTACCAACACAAATCACAATGAAACAACAAAGCATCCTTTAGCTCAAGAAGTTATTTACACTGGTGTGAGAGGAAAAAATCCATAAGGGACAAAGAACTGGACATGCAAACATTACAAAAATTCTTACAAAAGCACATATACTAGGATACATTATCATTTCTTTGGTCCTCCTCCAGGAAAAAGAAGTGGTATCCAACGATGTCATGCTTTTGTGAATGACAGAGAAACTTATGAAAAAAATTAGAAAATAAGTTCAACAAGCAGAGAAATATGGTGTGCCTTCATTGAATATTTCTACCATAAACAAAAAAGAAACAAGTATACGTTCCAAGCCTCTTGAAGATTCTTTCCAACTTATGGGAAGAGATGTTGATATGAAGGTGATGAGAGGACTCTGTGCAAACGAAATTCCTTTTAATGTTTTAAGAATTCCATAATTTGTGGAAATGATAATTTCTATAAACAATGGACTTAAAGGCTACAAACCTCAATCTTCAGAAAAGGAAAGAACAGTTCTTTTAGATGAGTGTAAGAGAAATGTTGAAAAAGATTTAGCTCATATCTAAGACACGTGGTTTCATCATGGAGTATCTATTGTATCTGACGGGTGGAGTAATGTAAGACATATGTCGCTCATAAATGTTATTGCTGTGAATAGTAAAGTTGCGGTGTTTATGTATGCGGAAGACTTTTCTGGTGTTGAAAAAACTGGAGTTGCGGTGTTTTTAATGATGTTTTAGTGAAGGCCTAGTGTAGAATTCCCTTATAGGCGACAAGAATTCTTAAATGAAGGTCGAGCATATAACTTATCGTAACATCCGGTAATTAAGAAGACATGGTGCCTCATTAAAAAACCCTCCCTTGCAGAGGAAAAGAGTGTGACCTTACCTTTGATACTTTAAAACTAAATCTTTGAGACTATTCACACATTGGAAGGGCAGGCCTTCACCTTATTTAGCAGGCAACATTAAATAATCAATTATAATAGTATCTTAAATTAGTTGAGTTCCATGTTTTAGGGATAAGTATTTCGTCCAATTCTTTGAGCTTATAGGCGTTACGTAGTAGCTTTTCGTATATTCAATATAGACCTTCCTAACTAGGTACAAACTTTCCCAATTGAGTAAGTGTGACCACTTGTCTAAGTACGATGTCCCCTTATTGCAATTCACATGGGACCACATTTGAATTGTATCTTCTTGCAACCTTCTATTTTGTGGTGAATTTCCGGATATATGCAATTCCCCTAGTTCCATTGACTAGGTCACTTGCACACCAAAGTTCCATCTTGTTTTCTTCTTCACTAAATTGTTCTCATCTCCAAGTGGGTGTGTCAATTTCAACGGAAAACATGGCGTCAGCGTTGTAAACCATTGTAAATGGAGTTTCCTTGATTGTGGAGTATGGATAGTGTAATATGACCTTAAAACCTCTTGAAGTTGTTCAGTCTATAGGTCATTGGCAATGTCAAATTTTTTCTTTATCATGCTTAGTATAATCTTATTTACAGACTCGACATGTCCGTTGGCCTATAGGTTGATGACTAAGATGAACTTCATTTGTATCCCCAGGTGATGGCAAAAATCCACCACTACCGAACTAGATAATTGTTGTACCTTTATGAGATATTTGATCAGTTGTACCTCTTTTGCATGATATTCTTCAGCGACCTAATTTGCAATCAACTATGAGTCGCTCCTAGATCTAAGACTCAAGGTGCCTATCTATATGGAGAGGTTCATACCCGCAAGAAGGGATTCATACTCTGGTTGATTGTTGTTGGCTTTAAATTAGAACAATAGGGATTGCTATAAGAGGAGGTTGTCTGTGCCCTCTAACACTATTCTAGTGCCAATCCCCTTCATATTCGAGGCACCATCCACTAATAATGTCCATATGTAGGGGACCTCCTTGCCCATGGGTGAGCTAAACTCCTCCAAGAAATCCGCTAGTACTTGGTATTTTATACTTCTTATAGGAAAAAATGGATATCGTACTTGGATAGTTCATCTGACCAGGATAATTGAGCAAGCTCTAAGAAAGCAAATGAGGATAAGCTTTGGTTTTGTTTTGTTTGCATAAATAATAATGAGAAAGGAGAGGGAAAGGCACAAATACTTAAAGAGGCAAGTTCAGACTATTAGTGTAAGCCCTATAGGCTAATAGTTTTGATACTTGTATCAAATTATTTATTCATAAAAAAGACATTTCTTTGTTATGTTTATTTTTCTAAAAAATTAAAGTCCATAGAGTAGCTAGTATGTTTAATGAAACATTAAGTATGACTTAATCATGATATCCCATTAAACATAAGGACATTATTCATAAAGTATCCATAGTCAACTTTATTGTACAGTGAGATAACATTAAAGCATTGAGATCATTATGTGGATATGTTGATGATCACATCTCATGGATCATGGATACAGAGTTATCAAGTCTTTGCATAGGATGAATGATAGGATTAATATTTATAATAGATTGATCCACCATGAGAATATTACATAGAATGTTATGTAGGTGTCATATATTATTCTCAAGGTGATAATGGTGTATACCACCTTCGACTTGAAACCACTATGGGCCCTAGATATAAATCCGAGTAATGTATTTTCAACTAAAAGTTGTTCGTAACAGGATGACCATAAATATGGTTAATGTATACTCCATAAATCATGCTAAGAGACATGAGTAACCTAGATGAAATTTGTCCTTCCGCTGCAACAGGATATATGTCTAAGGGCCCAATATTGAACTGGACAAGGGTGACACGGTTTATGCCTTATATTCAATATAGACATGAGAGAAATGGGTAATCATACACACAAATAATACCATGAAAAGGTTCTGTTAGATCAAATGACATTTTTATTACTTAGGTCATAGTGATGTGTCACTAGATACCGTTCACTATTTATCATATTAAATGTGTAATTTAATATAATTGCCAACATCACGAGAACCTACATGGCTACACACATAAGAACATATTGATAAGAGATAGAATGAATAAATGAAATAATAACACCGTAAGGTACGGTGTACTTCCAATAATTACATAACATCGTAAGATACGGTGCATTTAAGTGAGTTGTAAAACACCGTAATGTACGGTGCACTTAAGTGAAATACGGAAAACCATAAGGTACCATGCACTTAACTGAAATATAGAACATCGTAAGGTACCTACAACTTCAAACCCAGACCTTCAACCTGCAGAAACATCTCTTCTACCAACCCAAAAAACTTAGCCTATCTTCATACCACAAACTTCACTTCAAACCCAAAAAATGCTCCTCGATGAAGAAACCCTCAAGAACATTCAAACGTCTCCACATCTCTTCCTCACAAACCCACAAATTTCAACATATTTCACGCCTTTCTTTATTCAAAACTAAGAAAACTACCCAGAAAATCCAAATCATGTTCATACCCATCTCTTCGCATTAAACCCAGAATACCCAAAATTACTTTCACCAATCATCAGTCCTTCAAGGACATTCAAACACCTACGTTAACTATTCTTATCACCATCCTTTTTCACCCTTTCTCATATTTCATTCTTAACCCTTACCCTAACCTTCATTTCCCATTCAATCATGGTCACACCAACATATTCAGAATTTTCCACAAATCCTTCAAACCCTTACTATCTCGACCCAAAAAAACCCTTTGTCTTATCCTTGTTACACCACTTCCTGATCATAATAACAACAACTCA
Organism: Vicia villosa; assembly: GCF_029867415.1. NCBI lineage: Eukaryota > Viridiplantae > Streptophyta > Magnoliopsida > Fabales > Fabaceae > Vicia > Vicia villosa. Next base: position 158,348,928 of record NC_081183.1, read on the forward strand.
TGGTCTCACGCCATGAAATTCACTCTAATCTCCAAAATAAGCTTCATCTTTTTTATGGAACCATTGTTCAACTTCCCACCGAGCATACCCTTTATGATTCTCGGCTCTAATTCAATAAGATGGTCCTTATGGATCAATAGTACTCACACTGTTAGGAAAAAACCTAGCAAACTGATTTTCTCAAGGTGACATTTTCAAGATCTCTGATTTTCATAACGATCTTACTCACCTTCATCCAGGAAATCTCGATGTTTCAATGTACTTCACTAAGTTGACATCTCTTTGGGAAAAAATAGATTCCCTTAGACCTACACGTGACCGCACTTGTAATATACCTTGTACATATGGTGCTGCCTCCGATCTTCAAAAATACAAGACTCAAGATTGCATAATTAAATTCCTCAAGGGTCTCGATGAGCCATTTTCTACTGTTCCGTCTCATATTCTCTTGCTTGATATTCTCTCTTCCCTTGACAGAACTTTTTAACGCCTCTTGGTCAAGAGAGACATTCATCTACTCGTGTTATTTCAAATAACCCTAAGGCTATGCAACTCTAAGCTGCCACCAATTATAGGGGAGCTTATGGCGTAAACTCTTCACGTGGTCATGATCGTTTCTTTATGGGTCATGGTACCTCTCTTTAGCATGTTTTCACCCATTATGGGTGCAAAAATCATATAGTGGAGACTTGTTTCATGAAACATGGCTACCCCGATTATACTTACAAAAGTTCCAAGGTATCTATCAATAAGGCCTATACTTTCACTCTATTTGAATCCTCTTCTCCCTCGCAAGATTCTCAGTAATCTCTAGCCACTATGCAAGACTTGTACAATAAGATACTTCAACTCCTTCTTCATCAACAAGCATCGTCTTTCTCAACTATTGTCTCTCATCCCGTCCTCTCGCATATTTCTCAATCTCTACCTCCTTGAATGGTAAGCCAGATGTATAGTGGGTAATTGATACAAGGGCTACTCACTACATCACTCAGAATTTACATAATTTCATTTCTTATTCTTATATATATATATATCCTTTATTAACATGAAATTGCCTAATTGTTATGTTTTCTTAACACATAGTCACATATCACATGCACTATTCACCTTTCCAATTCCTTAATCCTAACTCATGTTTACTACATCCCTACCTTCATTGTTAATTTAATTTTTGCCATTAAATTTATAGATGCATCTTCTTGTCATCTAACCTTCACTAACACACAATGTCTTATTTTGCAGAAAAATTCCAAGATACTAATTGGGTTAGTTGACAAACATCACAAACTCTATGTCCTTCAAGCACATACCATTTTCTACCCACCCTTTTCCCCTTTTATTGTAATTACGTACAACATGTTTCTTCCAATATTTGGCATAGAAGATTAGGTAACCTATCACCTTCTGTTCATAAAAAATTGTCTTCAATTTTTCCCAGCATTACTCATATTATTAATAATAATATGTTGTGTCATTTATGTCACTTGGCTAAGCACAAACGCCTTTCTTATTGTGATAATGGTAACATCACCAATACCCATTTTGCTATATTACATGTTAACATTTGGGGTCCTTACTCAACCCCTATATCACCAAAAAAAGATATTTACTAACCCTTGTTGACGATTATACTACATTCACTTGGGTTATTTTCATGACCTACAAAAGTGAAACTAGGAAACACTTAATTTTATCTATTTTATCACCACATAGTTTTCTACCAAACCAAAATGTATTTGCATTGACAATGAGCCTGGATTTTTAATGCAAGATTTTTTAATCAATCACAAGGTATCTTGCATCAAAGATCCTATGTTGAATGCCCTCAACAAAATGGAATTGTTGAAAGGAGATACCAACGCATCCTCAATGCTACAAGATTTGTGTTTCTTCAAGCTAGTCTTCTTAAAAACTTTTGGCAATTATCTATTGCCCATGTTGTGCACATTATGAACCGTTTACCTTCTCTTTTAATTAACAACAACACCCCTTATTTTCTATTGTTTAACATCCTAACTACCATACTTTTAAATGCTTTGGATGCCTCACTTTAGCTTCCACTCTCCAGCACAATCGTACTAAATTTGACCCTAGATCCAAAAAAATGTGTTTTCTTGGATATAGAGAAGGCACCAAAGGTTTTATTTAATATGATTTGGTTACTACCATTTTTTTTCAAGAATGCCTACTTCTATGAATATTTCTACGCCCTTTATCACTATCAATAATCACCACCTTCTCCAATCCATCCTCATTGTTCATGATCCCACTGACCTTGAACCCCTTCTTCACCTTGATCCTTTGCCTCAACCCACCTTTCTTTCAACCCCTCAACTTACCCATTTTCCTCCTCCTTCCATTCTTGATCTTATTCTTGCTCCTGCATCTCTCCTTGCCTCTCCTCCTTCCCAATCCACACTTAGAAGATCTACTAGACATATTTATAGACCATTTTATCTCACCAATTATCACTGCAATCTCCTTTATACATCACATTTTTCTTATCTTGATCCTACCATCCCATTTTCCCCCTTTCCTTTGTCCTTTCCTATAACAATTGCAACCCTAATTAAAAAAATCATGCCTTTCCCTTTCCTCCACTCTTGAACCCACCACCTTCTCCCAAGATAGTAAGCATGGCTGTTGGATTTGGACCATGCAAACTCAGTTCCAAGCTCTTGAGCACACAAATACTTGAACTATTGTTAGCCTTCCTATGAACAAAACCTCAATATGATGTAAATGGGTTTACGAAATTAAATACCTTGTTAATGGTTCTATAGACAGTTACAAAGCTGGACTTGTAGCTAAAGGCTACACTCAACTTGAAGGTGTTAAGTATTTCGACACTTTCTCCCTTGTTGCGAAATTAACCACTGTAAGGATCCTACATGCCTTGGCTTCTATCAAAAATTGGCATCTAAAACAATTAGATGTCAATAATGTTTTTCTTCGTGGAATTATAAATGAGGGAGTTTTCTTGACTATCCCTAAAGGATATCATCTTCCTCAACGACCAAGGTTTGTAAGTTTAACAAAAATCGCTATGGCCTCAAGCAGGTCAGCAGACATTGGTATTCCAACGTGACAGACATCCTGATCTCCCTTAGTTACAATTATTCCAATGCTGATTTCTCTTTGTTTATTAAATATTCTGCTAAGAATTTTACTGCTCTATAGTTTATGTCGATGATTTAGTTTTAGCAGATAACAACCTCACTGAAATTCAAAATGTCAAAATCATACTACACAACAAGTTTTGCATACAAGACTTGGCCCCCCTTTCGATACTTTTTGGGCCTTGAAGTGGCTCGGTCTTCGTCTGGTATTTTACTCAATAAATGCCATTATACATTAGATTTACTAAACAAAATAGTTATGCTTGCCTCAAAACCCTCTCCCACTCCTTATAATCTTTCTCTTAAGCTTCACTGCAACACTTCTCTACTCTACCATGACTCATTAGTCAACTTATTTATTTAACCACAACGCGGACTGATATATCTTTTACGGTACAACAACTTAGTCAGTTACTGTCTAAACCATTTGTCACTCATTATCAAGCTACCCTTCACATTTTACAATATGTAAAGACTTTCCCAACTCAGGGCATGTTTTATTGTTTTTACATATAGAGATTAGGCTACTTGCCCAGGTTAGTCATCGAGTTTGCCATTTTTCTCGAGAAATCTCTCATATCATGAAAGTCAAGAAAAAACAATTATTTCACGTTCCAATTCAGAAGCTGAATATCGCACTCTTGCCACTTTCACATGTTAAGTGCAATGATTGCACTACATTTTCCATTGACCGTCACATTGATTTCCCGAGACATACTTCCCTTTATTGCGACAACAGGTATGTCATCAATTTAACACACAATCCAACGTTTCACGAGCGCTTAAAGCACATCAATATCGATTGACACATCATCAGATAAAAACTGGAATATAGACTCATCAAACTCTTTCTAACTCTATCTTGTGCCCAACTTGCTGATGTTCTGACTAAGCCTCTCTTTACGCCTATTTGCTGATGTTCTGGCTAAGCCTGCATCAACCTTTTCCTCCTTCTTGGCCAAGCTTGGGACTTGTCTCCTTTCAAAATCAACTGCTTGTAGGGGAGTGATATATATATATATATATATATATATATATATATATATATATATATATATATATATATATACTGAATTAACTGTTTATTATTTTCTAATAATTCGGTGTTAGTTAGCTATTTTAGTGCTAATTGCACCTTTAGGATTGCTAGTTATTTTAATCGGTATAAACCATAGTCACATAATTCCAAGGTACCCGCGAACCGCAAATTGGTTCCCGCATACCGGTTCGCGGTACTTTTGCGAATTGGTTCGTCCAAATTCGCACAGAATTCGTCAAAAAATGGAGTACCAGCGAACCATCTTTTATGAACCGAAACATTTCAAGTTTTATGACTTTTCATGATTGAATTAAAGTATTATTATTAAAAAGGAAATGAAATCATTTTATGACTTTTCATTCTACTGCAAGTTAAGTACACGTGATTGGTTTTTTATTTTCCATAACTGAATGAATGGTTTTTGTCCAACGATTTTATTACTAAATTAATTTCTTTTACTTAATTACCAAGCAAAGTGGCCTTGAGCTGTAAAATCACTTTATGACTTTTATTTTACCAATATTTCCTTTTAATTTTCATCATAACTATTATTTAATTAAATAGATGAAAATATTTTTTTCTGCAAATCAGATTTCTTTTGAACTTTTTCATTTTAACTCCCAGTTACTATGGTGTTTGGTAAAATACATTCCTTTGATCCACCACTTTTAAATGAAACCCGTGAGAGTGAACATGCAAGTGATGAAGAAGTATTTGAAAGTTCATTGCTTGTTCAAGGTTCATCTTCTTCACTTACAAGTACCAACACAAATCACAATGAAACATAAAAGCCTCCTTTAGCTCAAGAACTTATTTACTCTGGTGTGACAGGAAAAAATCCAGAAGGGACAAAGAACTGGACATGCAAACATTACAAAAATTCCTACAAAAGCACATATACTAGGATACATTATCATTTCTTTGGTCCTCCTCCAGGAAAAAGAAGTGGTATCCAACGATGTCAAGCTTTTGTGAATGACAAATAAACTTATGAAAAAAATTAGAAAAAGAGTTCAAGAAGCAGCGAAATGTGGTGTGCCTTCATTGAAGATTTCTACCATTAACAAAAAAGAAACAAGTATACGTTCCAAGCCTCTTGAAGATTCTTTCCAACTTATGGGAAGAGATGTTGTTGATATGAAGGTGATGAGATGACTCTGTGCAAACGAAATTCCTTTTAATGTTTTAAGAAATCCACAATTTGTGATAATTTCTATTAACAATGGACCTAAAGGCTGCAAACCTCCATCTTCAGAAAAGGAAAGAACAGTTCTTTTAGATGAGTGTAAGAGAAATGTTGACAAAGATTTAGCTCCTATCTAAGACACATGGTTTCATCATGGGGTATCTATTGTATCTGATGGGTGGAGTAATGTAAGACATATGCCGCTCATAAATGTTCTTGCTGTGAATAATAAAGTTGCGGTGTTTATGTATGCGGAAGAATTTTCTGGTGTTGAAAAAACAGGAGTTGCAACTCAATTGTCTTGCAAAAATGATTACTGCAAGATGGACAAAAATGAATTACACTATACATTGTCTTGGATTTACTCAAACCCCAAGATTTTATGATACACATTATCTTGCAACACCACCTCCTTCAGGAGGTGTAGCTAGAAAAGCTCCAAATCAAGATAAAAAAGTGGTTACTGCAATGATGGAGGCCTTTGAAAAACTATCTGAATATTCAAATGAGCAAAAAGTTTTTACGTGATCAGTTTGTCACATTTCATGCAAAAAAGGAATGTATGCAATGTCTGTCGCTCAATTGGATGCGGTAACAATGGATGCTATTGATTGGTGGTCAACCTATGGATCTGAAACTCCTGAGCTTGCAGAAGTGGCAAAAAAAGTGATTTCTCAACCGATAAGTAACTCTTCGGCTAAAAGATCTTGGAGTACTTATTCATATATTCACAGTGTAAAGAGAAACCGACTTAATTGTGGAAGAGCTGGTAAATTGATGTATATTCATTCAAACATCCACTTACAATCACAATTTTCTAAGAGCTACAAAAATGGCCCTTTTAAAAATTCGAATGTGGATTATGATGACACTTATTTAGGAGAAACTAAGTTTAGAGTTTCATAATGAAATCAATGAAAAAGTTGAAGATAATGAAAATGCAAGGAGGGGGGCTGCTACTGTTAGGAGAGGAAAAAGAATGAAGAATATAATGCAATGAGGGGGGCTGCTATTGCTAATGTTAGGAGAAGAAAAAGAATTAAGAATTGAGTTTTTTCTTTTTTGGCTTATCATGAGTTTTTATTCTTAGTTTTACTTAATTATGGTTTTTAATGCTACTTTTAGTTAATTTTGGTTTATGTTTTTTAATTTTATTTTAATGTAAGTGTGTTGAAGTTCAGATTTTAATTTTTGAAAAAGTTAAATTTTATAAGTGGTAGTAATATTTTTAAATTATCTATTTTATGACATTAGCTAAATCACTTTTTAATAACACCGTACCACCCGGTTATCATATTTTATTGTACTGCGAATCCGAATAGCGTACCGACTTTGTATACTTTCCCGCATATTTAATTCTTTGAAAGTTGCAAATCACGTATCCAAATTCGCACTACGTGTCGGAGCGAATTGCGAAACGTGTGACTATGGTATAAACACTACACAAGACACAAGTGATTGTATATTTTAACTTTGAATGTGATAATAATATGGAGATCTAAATGACTCTTTTTCCAATAGCTTGCAAAAAAATCTTCCAATTAAAAAGAATTAAAATAAAAAAAAAAGTGAAGAATTATTATGCTTCCGATTCAAATTTCTCAAGATTATTCATACAAAAGTACAAACAGCTTAATGATACAACAACCTAAACTTTCATCAAATCAAACAAACCCGGATTTCCAATACAACACAAACGATACATGCTGTGTGGTCAAGCTTTCTAGGGAAAAGCTACCCATAAATTGTTACAGGAAAAGATAGCATGGTCTGCAAAGGGCAACGAGCCAGCGACCTTTCAGGGGGATTTCAATTATCTGGGGAGGCTGGTATGTGGAAAGTTGCGTAATGGATTCTTCCGTAGTAACTCTGCTTCTCTGCAGAAAACAAACATTACATACGTATATCAGGTCACAGATTTCTGGTATCAGAGAAAAATTGTCAGGTGAATGAATAGGAATTACCTTTTCAAGTCCTTGTCGTCTTCTTTCCTAATCTTCAAACTTGAGGACTTACCCTTACCCTCTGCTTTCAGACTTGGTGAACTGTAAAACATGTAATAGGTTCACCAATATAATTTAGAGAAAAATCCACACATACAGACTGCAGTGTACATGCATTGTAACTTGCAAGTATTATTTTCAAATAAAAATGGTTAAGCTCTCCCCAAAGGAGGATCATTTTGATTGAAAAACCCCATTTTAAATGTGTTACGTGTTAGCAAACTAAATTTGAAAGAGCAGACAGAGTAGGTGTGCAGTGTGCCATGGAGGTTGCAATTTGAGAAATAGGGATTTGGGACACATCTCCATGTTAAGTGATTATACTTACCCTTGACATTCTTCATCAACAAACACCGGAATGCAGGAGGCACTTGCACTAGCCACTGCAGTTCTAGTCCCTGGGTGCTGTGGAACCTGAAAGCATTAAGAAACTTAGATATTTAGCAATGTGGGATACAAAATTAGGCAAATAAGTAAAGTGGACTAAATGAAAAATCAGTACCTTGTAGGATTTCCATTTGGCAGGAATTGCATTGTTTTCCTTGTTTCGTTCAGCTCGAGCTCCAAGGTTGCGCCAAGAGTGTGACAGGTCTGGCTGACGTGGTGGGCAAGTCTCACCATTGGCATTTGAATCTTTATAAATGGAAAGTGGAGCTGCTCGAGTTCTACAAGATTTAATAATAAAAATGCCAAACAAAACGTGAGAAACCTTCATGAATTTAGAGTTTGACATTTCCAAGGTCAATTTACATTTTCCTAGAATCTCATATTTCTCTACAAAACTATATATTGCAGAGTGCATAGTATGAGTAGGCGATTAGAAAAAGTAAAAATAAGGATCCCAAAACAGGATAAGAAAATATAGATAGTCCCAACTAGATGAACGCAACCATACAGGACTATTTAGTGTTGTTACCTATCATTTTTAGCAGAATGGTCACTGTTCAAAGAGGCCAATCTGGTACCTACAGCACAGGAAAAATGTTCTGAATTCAAACAAATCGAGACAAAAAGTAATGTGAAGAGAGAATTAAAGAAGTGGGGGACTCACTGTTTTCTCCTTTGGCAAGAAGAGTTCCAAAGCTACGCACAGGTGCCTGTTTTTCCATTGGTTCCTAAGTAAACAAAGAACTTAAGAGTCAGTCAACAACAAAGTAGATAGATCATAAATCATTATAACATTACAACAGTATAACAGTATGGAAGAGGTAGTAATTAGAACATTACATACATCTATAGCATTAGTCCTCGACATTGAGCGTACAATAAATTTTCTGTAAGCAGCTTTCAATTTTTCAATGGGTTGAGCATTCCTGCAAAAATGGTTGTCAACAAAATGAATGATTTGAACGGAAAAGTTTAAAGTAAACTTTAATGAATGATTGATTTGCAACTTTGCACAGACTTGGAACACGTAAAAGTTTAAAGTAAACTTTATAGAAAGAGATCATAAAATACCATCAGAATACAAACACTTGCTGGAGCCACAAATCCCAAAAGTCAAGGCAACAAAAGGGAGGGGAAAATGCACAAACGTAGTTCCCTTTCTAGATATGTATAAATGGAAACCACATAGACATGAACCTTGAACAAATTATATTATATGGTTCCAAACAGAAGTGCAGAAAATGAAAAGCATTTCCAGATTTGTATAAATGTAAACCATATAGATATGAACCTTTAACAATTATATTGTATGCTCCTAACAAAACTGCAAAAAATGAAAAGCATTGAACACTTTCTAGGTTATAAACTTAGGATGATTCTTACTAGTAGAAGAACATGGAATTATTCAAATGGTATATACAATACATAACAAATGAAAGAAGAAAATCAAAGTACCTAGATACGCCAAGTTCAAATGTCTGGTTAGCCGCTTTAAACTTGTTCTTAGATTCCAAATGCAAAGCATATGAAATGTAGAAATCGGAATGAGTTTTTCCAATTGCATTTGCATCCAAAAAAGCATATATAACCTCCTTATCATAACAATTATCAGCCTGCAGCAACAACAACAACAACTCTTCTTCTTATCAAACTCACCACTCAAAATGACAGCAACCAGTAAAAAAACAAAATTAAGTTTAATAACTAATAACCCTACATATTCAAGCCACACTTTCAGATAGCGCAAATCGTCCTTATACTGTTCCGAATGCCAAAACGCACGTAGACATTGTTCATAAATCACCACCAACCCTGAGCTATCTCCACCTGGAGGAAACGCTTCCTGAACCCACTTCATACACCTTCACCATCATCAATAAAAAAAATTAAAAATAAAAATAAAATTTCATTTTACTTTATTGCTTTAATATGGAAACCTAAATATCCAATTTGGTCCTGAATTTCTAGAATCATATCAATCCAGTCTCTTAAATTAACAATATTCTAAAATGAACCCTAAAATTAAAAATTGTACAGAAAATTAAACTTCATTTAATAATAGTGAAGGGATACTTACTGTATCCAAGGGAAAAGAGGATCTTCTCCTTTGTAATCATCAATTGCTTCAATAAGTTTTCTGTTTGACAAAAAACTGATAAAGTGAGGACGAAGAAAACAAGCGATGAAAAAATTGAGAAAGAGTTAGTTAGAGAAGGACCTTCGCTGGTGAAGAAGCGATTTCTTGAGATAGTTATCGGTGTGAGACTTGAGAGCGTTGTTGAGAATGTTAACATTTCGGCCTCTTTTCAAGGGTCTCACGTTTTCTTTGAAGGTTTCCCATTCGTTACCGGTTTCTCTTTTTGATGATAGGAACTCTGTTTCTGGATCTACCTTCTGGATTTCACACTCCGCCATTGTTGTTGTTGTTGTTGTTGCTGCAGCTTTGTCGTTTTCCTCTTCGTGTTCAAGGGAATATCTGAGAACCGTTGGTTTTGTTGTGATTCGAAATTTGAAATTGGGGTTTGTATAGGCTTAATACTAGCCGTTACTGCTTTACATTTCACAATTGTATTATAGTATTATATTAATTATATACTAATATATTAATTAATTAATTAATTATTATCCCACTAACAATATTTGAAAATAAATAGGATATATACTAATTTATTTTCTATGAATTATATACTAATATATTAATTAATTAATTATTATCCCACTAACAATATTTGTATGAGCTGAATATAATACTTTTTTTGGTTACATGAGGTGAATATAGTATTTTTTGATTACATAAGATGAATATAATTCATAGAAAATAAATAAATGTAAATTAATTATAATGTTTTATCATTAAAAAATTGATATATTTTTTTATTTCTGCAAATATTTTTTTCTTCTATTTATTGTAATTTGTTTTCCTTTTATTCATTCATGTTGTTTTTATTTAACAAAAAAGAGTCCTATAAAATCTATTATCATTAAACTAATAGTTATAATATAATATTAATATTTATAGGGTTTAATCAATATGCAGCGATATAAAATAATTTTATAGTGTCATTCAATAGAATATAAGCAATATGTCATGTCATTAAAAAGATTTTAAAATAAGATGAATCCTTATCTTTTCAATACAAAAAGTTAGATAGAGTTATCCTTAGTGTAACATATATTGAAAACAATCAAACAGTGAATCATTTAATAAATAATTAAAAATAATAAATAATTAAAAATAATAAATTAAATGGTGTTATATAGGAATGTAAGCGGATTAGAAAAAACTAATTAAATCGATAATCCAAACCAAACCAAATCAAATCAAAATAAAATCGAATTCTTTTGGTTCGGTTCTAAAACCGAACTTAACCAATGAAAATCGATGTAGTTTGATTCGGTTCTCGATTTTAGTTTATAGGAATCGTCAAACCAATAAACCGAACTAATGAATATAATTACGCTTTAATCTTTAATTCCACTCATGATTAAGCACAAATTTTGTATCGATTCAACCATTCGTCATCTTTGTTTACACCTCTTTCCTTTCAACAAAACACACCTCTAGAACCAAACTCCAAAACATAGAAAGTAGAAATTATAAATCACATAAATTTTTTTTTCATTGAACTGTTGCTCTCGCTGGCTGCCACAACTGTTGCTCTCTCTACAGTCTTTCTTATATGTTATGGTCTCCTTTTCGTAAAAAATGTATCTTCATTAATTTTCATACATAATTTTTATTTATCTTTTTTTCTTCTTCAATAAAAGTCCTCCTAGTACTGGTTGTTGTTAAAAAATAGTTCTAATGTGTATTTGAGTTGCTAAACATATTAATAATATGTGTTTTACTGTGTTTTATTTGTTAAGTTTTCAAATTCCTTTTCAATTTTTTGATGTCAAATGTCAATTTTAATAAGTGGTATTGAACTTATTGTTGCAATAAAAATCATAACATTGTTTCGTATGAATTAAAAGCAACTTGTAATTTGTTTGAAAAATAGAGCATGAAATAAATTACATAAAATGTATTATTTTTTTAAAAATAGCATAAAATACACTAAAAAACATAATAGTGTAGAATACATCAATGAATACAATTTTTTAAAAAACATTGTAAACCGATCAACCGAACCAAAGCAAACTGAACCAAAACGGTTAGTTTGGTTTGGCTCTCTGAAAATTGTTAAAAATCGAACCAAACCAAACCGATGAATATATAATCGGTTTGGACCTTTTTTCAACCAAAAATTCGTCCAAACCGATCCAATCACACCCCTAGTATTATCTGAATGATTGAAGGTACACTACCAAACTTTTTGTGATGAGTAGAGAAATTGTCCTCTTAAAATGAAAGGGTAAAATAATTGGATACATGGTTGTGATTGATTGACACTGTAAACTTATTTTACATTCTCAGCGCATCACGTTTTTTCTCATATTTATAATATATAATATTTGTTTTAAGGTTAATTAAATTTATATATATATATATATATATATATATATATATATATATATATATATATATATATATATATATATATAATTATATATATTTATATATATATATATATATTTATATATATATATATATATATATATATATATATATATATATATATATATATATATATATATATAATACTGTATAAACTAAAATTGAATATTCTTTATATTATATATTATATCGATTAAACTGTTAATATTTATGTATTAATATAAATAAGTTATTAATATTTATAATTTAATAGCTAAAAATTAAGAGGTAAAAATAAGCAACAAAATTCAAATTTAAAATATAATATTTTTGTTAGAATGAAAGAAATTATAAAACTAAAATTAAAAAATATATATTTAAAGAATCTCAAAATATATTTAAATATAAAATAAAATAAATCTAAACTACAAAATTTGACTCTCTACGTATAAATATGATATATTGAAAAAACAATCTTAAATTTTCTCTGACTCAATTATAAATAAAAGAATTAATCGTATAAATATAATAAATTTAAATATTTTGTGAAATATTAATTTATAAATATTAATAATTTATTTATATTATGTGAGAATTGGATCGAAATCTATTGTGTCGAAGGGTAGTTTCTGGTTCGACAGAGATTGTGTCGAAGACCTATATATTATAGTCGAAGTGTGTTCTAGTATGTGGATGTGAAAATGCTAGAGTTGTTAGTATTTCGAATTGGGATTATTTAGTATTTCAATTTTTTAAGTTAACTTGTACCCTAAATTGGCTTACGAGTATTTGTGAAAAAATCTATTAATTTAAATAACATACCAGTCTCTCATCATTGCATATCCTAAATCCTAATTTATGGTGATAGGGTTATTTGTTATTCTTGTAACTTGTAATCTTGATTATAGAGAAAAAAAATAACATTTATAATTAAGCTGTGCTCCTTATCTTTTTATTGTGTTCCTTATCATACTTTCTTCAGTCACAACATATTAAAATTTAAATATGAATAAATTTAACTATTTTCATCCTTCTAATAGTTTCAATATTACGTTATTATAAACATGTAGCAAAAATATGATCCTATAAAATAACGGTATTCTATTTTCTAAAATCATGTGTATTAGTATTTTATCACCTTATTTTGTATCAATAAAATTCTTAAAGGGTCTTAAGGGGAGACACTAGAATTTTTAGTCATTTGTTTATTTAGGGTCGGTCCTTTGAATTTGGATGTTTTGGACGTGTCAAAAGAGTGGTGTCCTTAAATTTCTTTTAACAACAAATACATAAAGGATAAAAGAAATAATTGGATAAAAAACACTTTTTTATTTGACATTGCGCAAAAAGAATACAAGTATGGATCTTTGAATCAATCTTTATACTACATCAGAATATAAACCACTATAAATAGACTTATTCTTCTTCTTCTTGATCCGATCTTTTTTCCTATAAAAAATTGACCAAACTTTTAAAATCATCTAAATATTCATAATCAAGGTTCTTCAAAAATTATTTTCAATTGAAATCAACGCAAGAATATTTAATCTATCTTGTGGCATAGTAGATCTCGAATAAGATTTTAATAAGTTTAATTTTAAAAAACCTCTTTCAGCAGATGTAACACTAATAGAAATAGTCAATATTATTCTATAAGTTATGCATGTAATAGAAAAACAATTAAAAGTCTTTAAAGAACTTAATATCATATAGCTCGATTTTGGTTCAACTGTTAAAACTTTTATAATAACTTTCAATTCTTCAAACAAAAATTCACCATCAAGATCAAGAGAATTGTCATGTTTTAAACAAGTTTCAAGATGTTTATAACATGCTTTCAAGTCCCTACCAGATAATGATCTAAGCCTTTCAATACGAAACAAAAATTCAAAAATATTTTCATATGTGCTATACTGCTAAAATCTTCTATCAAGTGAGTCAATTGTTTGATCTACAATATATAAGAAATAGTGATTTTGGAAAGACTCTTCAACACACTCAAGATTCAGTTGTGAGGATTGAGATGAATTTTCATTAGTGTTGTTTTTTACGAATTTGACGTTTTTGATAAACACATTCAATCTCCATTTCATTCCCAATCTTTTCAGCACTTTAACATTTACAAATCCAAATTTTCTTTTAATATATATAGATGTAACAAAAAAATTTGGTACCCTTAAATTATGGGGCCTTAGGCTTCCGCCCCGCGAACCCGTGCTGAGGGTCATTCCTGCGTTTATTGGATCGACCGTTCTTTGTCTAAATAGGCCACCCTTTATTAGATGGTGTTCTTGAACCTTTTATTTTGAATCTTGCGAACGGTCCTGAACAAAAATAAATAATACAGAAAAAAAATCTTAATTATTATTTTTATCAAATAGTCGTGATTCCTAAACATGCAAGCACATGGACTCATGAAGCATGGGCTTAGTATTTGGGCTAAATTTGAGAAAAACAATATATCATTAAAAGTTTTTTTTTTAAACAAAAAAAGGCACAGTAAGTTATTTAATATGAGGAAAACAATATGTGAACAAATGAGTTATTTAATATATTGTGTGTTGTTCACAGTGAGTCATAAAACAAATAAGTTTAGGCATAAATTGATAAATGATTAAAATACTCAATGGATTGCCACTATTGTTTCATTACGCTTTGTTGATTTTAATTTTGACTTTTGAGTAAGATATTTTTTTGAAAAAAAATCCCATGGCGAATTATTCAACTTTAATTTTTTTTCTTCTAGAAGGCACGATCCATGTTGGTACGTACTGTACTAGCTTATTCAATAAATCAATGTAAACCAGATAACATTAAAAATAAACCTAACAACTTGGTGAGTGTCGGTGAAAAATAAGCATTGATTTCTGGCATTAGTGTTTAAAATAAATACAATTTTATATTTAATTCAATAAAAAGTGCTCTAAAGTATTAACATTTGTTTTGGGAAAAAAATTATGAATGTGAAGAGTGTAACTGATAGGATCATAGCCTCACCAGTATTGTCAGCAAATAGGAATAACAAGTACAACAACCATGTGTAGAAAAAAACAACCTAAAAGTTTTATGAAAATTTAGAAGGTCTAGTCTAAGAATATCTTTTGATGATTTTTTCTTCTTCTTATAGATGATGGTTATATGAATAAGGCACGTATATAGGGTATGAGGTGGAGGGTGTGATACATGTGATGCTAACTTAGAGGGTAAAATAATATTTTTGCAATAAATTTTACTACTTTTTACATTCTAAAATGATTGTGGTCCTATTTTTTTTTTACACATATTATGGTGGCCTTGCACATATGAAGTGACTTCTCTACTAAATATGGGTAGTAACAAATATGGGATGTTAATGTCACTTCTTAAGGAAGCTTTAATGATCTTTAAAATAAGTGTGAACCTAACTCTATGTCATGTATAGTCTTCATTCCCAACCAAATCTCCTCCAAACACTAAATTTAATTTGAGAGGTTAAAGGGTGTGAAACACATATTCAATATTGAAGAAGAAAAAAAGAGAGTAGCTAAGAATGCAAGGAGTTTAGGAGTTGTCATCTTCAATTTTTTCATAAAAAAATCCACATCCTTTTTATTTTGTTGTCGATCATCTCGTGAGAGTAGTCATTCAGTTAAGACGCCTTTATAACTCGTTAGTATTGATTGACCTATGTTTCGATGAAGGTTCTCGAATTTGTCTTGATTTATGGTCTTTGCACTTCAGAGTTTAACAATCTCATTGGAAACAGTGATTAATGATAGTCATTAGTGGTTCTAGTCCCTCAGTTTCACATTCACTCAGGCTACCTTAGAGTCAGTTATCTTGTTCTCTAAAACTGGCTCTAAGTGTCTCTAGGTGATCCAATAAACCTTTAGATTCATGGTAAACTAGTCAAAGAGAATTTCATTAAAAAGTTGTAGGTCGGCCTGGGCTTTCAATTGACAAACCTTCTTTAGTGATGTTGTAAGCTTCCAATTCCCATTCTTCATACTCCTTGTAAACTATGATGAGACTTGCATGATGTGAGTAAAACAACACTTCAAACATCTTAACCTTAGTTGAGAAACGATTTTTGTTGGCACTCATTGCAACCTAATTTCTAAGCAAAGAGTTTTTATTACCCAAGTTTCTTTTCGGCTTTCGCTCTTCTTAAGTTTGTTCACCTTGATGTCGAAGAAATCCAACTTCATCAAGTATCTTCAAAACTGTTTCTTTTTCATCTTTCTCTGCGTTTCAAGTTCGTTACTAGTGTCATTATGGTAGTCATTCGTGAGTGTGACGAGACGTGTAAGGTTATGGCTCCCACTACTATGTTGGAGCGGCATAAATTGTTGGATGAATATGTTAAGAGCTTTAGATAAAAAATGGGAAGAATTGATTGGGGTTTTATAAATAGGGAGGTATACGGTGATTTCATCGATCTTATGCTCTCTAGTGACATTGACACGGTGTCTTCTTCCTCAGGTTCAGTGGAATTTTCCATGGAGCCCAACTGCGACTCCTTTCACTCATCTGTTATGAAGGTTGACTCGATTTGTTTAAGTGATCAATACATTCAAGTGTTTAGAAGAAGTCATTATATTTCAATCACTGGTAAAGAGAAAGATGTAATATTGGAGTCATGCACCCCAGGAGAAAAAGTCTGCATGTACCGTCCCCCTAGCTCTCCTAATTAGTTCTATTATTTTTACGAGGACATCATGAGTCCTCTGAGTCGGGATTCTGTTTATTGTGTTTGAGGCGGAAATCTTGACTGCTATAAACATTGCTCCTTCTCAGCTTCAACCCAATAGTTGGGGTTTTGTTAGGTCTTTTGAAATAGTGTGTGACGCCCTCAAAGTTAACCCTACCATATGTGTCTCTTTTTCCTTTTATGAGTCCAAGGGCGTCGAGAGTGGCAGATGGGCTTCTCTGGCAGGCTTGCCTGTTCGCGGCCTATTTCAGGCATATTCTTCTAACTTCAAAAACTACAAAGACAAATTCATGCGAGTACGGGGCGGTGAGAATTGCCCTGAAGTGTTATACAACGATGATGAGTTGTAGCGCTTTTCCATCTGCTGGACCACGAACTCTACTGTTGACACAATAAAGCGGCAAACAAACAATTTGGAAGTATTACTCCAGGAATTATCGTGTCCACAGAGAATGGTTGGTTAGAATGTCATTCAACAGTTTTTATGTTTTTGAGCTCGGGTTAAAATGGATTAAAAGTAAAAGCGGAAAATTAAACATATGAACAGAAAATAAATACATTCTTAGGAGAGAATAACTTATCAGGCATACAAATACACTCACTCGTCACAAACTTAAACTTATCGACCAGTTATACTCAACCTACAATACTCATCAATGTCATCACGTATCAACCACAACACCCATTGTATCATCTCAGAGGCGATTTGTCCATCAACCTCAACAACACAGAAGACAAACCTGTTACTCGCATCGACGATCTCTCAGCACAACACAACCAACACAAAGGCATTAAGCACAAATACCCAAGTGAATGTCAACTCTAAATCTATCTTTAGAATCCAGAAACTAACAGATAATCATCCTAAATAAGGATTCGAGCAGTATATGTCTATAGCAACCCAAACCCCAAGCACAGAGCAAAAAATCTAAGACAATAATCGACAAATACTTGTAAAACAAATTAAATATAACACCATGGACGACTAATGTACATGAGTTCAAACTAAATATACATACAAACCCAACTAAGAGAGAATACATAAAATGAATCAAAACTCAAGTATAAGAATATTTACACAAATGTTGGGTTTTTATTATAAAAACGGAAAGAATAGAATCGATAAGTGCCACAAATATATACTCAAAATAACGATATTTTGGCACTTATCACCTACTCTAATTAGAGGTTTTGAACCCATCAAATTAAGCGAAGCGGAAAAATATGTGGTGGAGATTTTTACCGCTTTTGGGGTCTTGATGATTCGTGATCTTTTGAGCTATGAGAAGGACCTTTTAAGTCTATGGAGTTTTTTAGGTAAAGGAGTCTTATTGTAGTTTTTATCGGCTTGCTTCTTGTTGGTTTTACTTCTGATTATGCATTTCAATTTTTGCAGATAGAATGACGTCACTAAATTTGAAAGAAAGGATGAAGTTGTTGGCCAAAGCAAAAACGCTTCATGGAGAGACCGCCAATATAGAGAGGAGCGATCTGTTCAGGTCCTTCTTCGTGGTCAGAGAAAGAAACAGTCTGGGGTCGAGGAGGCTTAGACTCAAAGTGTTCCGATTGCTGCCGAAGTCCATTCTCGGCCTACCCCGCTGAAGAAGAAAAAGATTGATCATGGGAAAGTGGTGTCTGCTGACGCGTCATTGACAAGCCATGGTGATGACCTGGAAGGGTTGTTAGGTGGTTCAAAGGTGGACGTCGTGGTTGGTGACTCCACCTCTTGCCATTCAAAGTTCAATTTCTGGGATTCTTCCTTTGACAGACTGCGGTTTTTATATGACCACCTTAATGTAGAAGAGAACATCAATAAGGTGAAATTTATAGGTGTTCAGCAGTTGATAAAGAATATCAGTACTAGTCTGATGCGAACTGCAGTGATGTGTCGAGCTCTGTTTGTGGTGTCGGATTCCTCCGAAAATAATGAGGCCGATCTGAAGAAGAAGTTTAAGGAGGTGCAGACGGAGCAAGATCTGAAGGATGAACTGGTGGCGTCTGCTAAGGAGCGTGTGGTCGTTATCAAAAAGGAGTTGAAGGAGCTTAAGGCTTTGAAGCAGGAAGTGGATACGAAGTTTTCGAATTCTGAAGCGCTTGTGGGAAAGATCAGTTGGCCGACCAGGACAAGCAAGTCGAGGAATTGAATGGAAAATTGGAAGCCGCGGTGATGGAAATTCTTCTGGCTGGGGATCAAGGTTTTGACAAAGCTAAAGGTCAGGCTCAGTTCCTTGATCCAACTTTTGACTTATCCAGTCTTTGTTTTTTTAAAGTGATTCGTGATGGGCAGCTCGTATTGGAAGAGGAGATGGAGCTACTCTGGAGTTGGATAACCCAGATGATCCTTCCCATTCCCCTATGAAAGATGTTGGTAAGAAGGTTGTAACTGATGAGGCTTCTGTACAGACGCCTCCCAACAATGCGCAACTTTTGTATTTTCTCTTTTTAATTTATCTTTTGTGTGTCGTAAGTGACCTTTTGGTGGATGTTTATTTTGTGAGCCTGTTGTGCCCTTATCTAATGGTTTTTATGTATCGCCCAAAACTTTTCAACTATTTATCATTTCAGTTTATGAATGTTGTACACTTATTCTCTTTCTTTTAAAGTTTGTAGCTCTTAGTATTTTTTGGGACATAGTGGGCGGTTGATCCTTATATGTTAAGCGACCGTTATTTGTCTTTTATAACAACTCTATTTCTGGCGTAGTGTGTGGCTGATCATGTCCTGTCGTAAACTTCGTTGTTTTAAAGAATTATGCTTAGTTCTACGAGGGCGTGGGCTCTTAACCTTGTAGTTGTAGGTTTTACCAAGAGCTCTCTCTATGAGTTTGCGGTGGGTATTCAGAGCGCCTTGATAGGCGTTGATGCGGTTGGAGAGCTATCTATGAATTCACGACCGGCGTCCAGAGCGTTTTGATGGGCGTTGACGCGTCCGAAGAGCTTTCTATGAGTTCGAGGCGGGAATTTAGAATGTTTTGATGGGCATTAATGTGGTCGGAGAGCTTTTTATGAGTTCAAAACAGACGTTCAAAGCACTTTGATGGGCATTGACGTATCCAGAGAGCTCTTTATGAGTTTGTGGCGGGCATTCAGAGCGCCTCTATGGGCGTTGATGCGGTCGGAGAGCTCTCAATGATTTTGCAACAATAACTTAAGGATCAGTGATATTTATTTAACAGACTGGGGTGCCTCGTTAAAAACCCTACCCTTGTAGGGGAAAAGAGTGCGTTCCCCCGATCATCTTTATTACTTTATTAAAATGGAAAGTACATTGTTACATAACAAAAAATAAAATCAGCTGAAATAAAATCGTAAGTTATCTGAGTTCCAAGTCCTAGGAATTTCGGTCCCGTCTAGGTGCTCCAGCTTGTAGACGTTGTGTGATAGCTCTTGTTTTACCTGGAAAGGGCCTTCCCAGTTCGGCTGCAATTTTTCTTTCTTTATTGGATCCTTTATTCGACGTAGGACTAGATCCCCGCCCTTGATCATCCTCGGTCTGACTTTGGTGTTAAAACGTTGCTCCGTGTCATACCCCAAAATTTGCCCTCCATGTTCCATTCACAATGATTCAAGGTTCAAGATTCAATGCCAAAGCTTTGCTCAAACAATCCCCAAGATCCACAGTCAACTGATTCAAACCTGAAAGGTCAACTGCAATCAAAGCACGATTCAAACTATGATCATTGGTCAAACATCAAGTATAGAGGTGCATAACCATCATTTGATCAAAGATGGATCATGATTCCATTAATAGAAACTCAGAGATGAACAAATGCAAAAAGGTTCAAATTAGGGTTTCTTAGGAGAAAGTCAACCCAACTTTAACTGGGCATAACTTTCACATGGAACATCAAAAAGTCCCCAGCAGAGTCGCCAGCTGTAGCAACCTGCCTAAAAATTAAAGTTTTAGAGTCGCCACTGTTATACCCCAAAATTTGCCCATTTCTTTTTTCAGGAAAGTTTCAATATGAAAATTAAGAGTCTCATATAAACATGGATTTTTTCAAAATATCCTGACATATGAAGAACTTGGTTTTCAGAATTTTTCTTACACAGTAACTTGGCTTACAGTGGAATTTATTCTTACGCAAACGCCAAATACTGTTCTTTACTTCACAAATACTATTTATTTATTTTACAGATAAATAGTACTAACACAGTTCATGCAGGGATAAATCTTTTTGCAGGCGCAAAAGCAGGAAACTCACACTGTACTGGTAACAATTGTTTTTGTTTTCCCACTAACTTTTGTGCTATATTCCATTATTTTCAAAATCTTTTCAAATCTATCCTTTCAAATTCAAATCTCAACTTTATTCTATCCATCTCTCTTTTCCCAACAATACCTTACACTTTCTTTCAAATCTCACTACCACTCAAATTTCCTTTTGTACGGAATCACATCATTCCCCAACGTCTCTATCATCTTTCCATTCTATAAATACCTCTCATTCTTCCCACAAATCTCACATCAAATTCTAAATCATCTTTCAAATTTCTACTT
Organism: Vicia villosa; assembly: GCF_029867415.1. Classification (NCBI taxonomy): domain Eukaryota; kingdom Viridiplantae; phylum Streptophyta; class Magnoliopsida; order Fabales; family Fabaceae; genus Vicia; species Vicia villosa. The sequence continues at coordinate 158,370,332 of NC_081183.1, forward strand.
CATCATCCATTTTCTTTCTTCTTTCCTAGCAAGAATGGCAAAATGGATAGAGACACTGTTTCTTACAGTCATCACCATTGCTACGGTGATCATGACTTTCTTCTGCCTACACAGTCCTGAGAAGTGTGGACCTGCAATGGTTGCATTCCCAATCCTCTACATGTTATTGATCATAGCATGGTTCATCAACCGTCATTTTTAAAGTTTGCCGTGTTTCTTATTTTCTTAAACGTACCGTCTATTCATCGTACTGTTCAATAGTATGTAATATTTATACTGTCAGTATTAAATGTTGTACTATTTGTCATAATATTGCTTAATTACTAAGATAATATTTTGTGTGTTTCTGCCAGTCAAATATTTCTATTTCTGTGCATTTAACAATTTTCAGGTTATTATCGGTAATTTTGCCCGCATACCGTAAATATCAGTTATTTATTATGTTTCTGTTTTCTAACAAGTCATGTAAATAAATTTTCATGCTTCACACCAAACAAAAACAAAAATAACAACAAAAAAAAAAAAAAAAGAAAATTAACTTTGACGGTTGATTTTTCACTTTAACTGCTGCTTCAGTACACGAACAGTCGGTTGACAGACAAACTGCAGACAGTACAATTCACAGTGATTTGTACAATCAATCAAATCAATCATTCACAATTCAAATTTCCAAGATTTTTGTGTTAGAAGTCTTCTGAATATCACATGATTAGCAGAAACTCAACACTGCACAAAAATCAGGTACGCTTAACTGCCTCCTATACAGACAGTCCCTAATCAGGGTTTTTCTTGTTTTAACAGGAGCAACAAGTTTTGAGAGCTCAAATGGATTTCATATACATCCATACATCTCAAAGTACCATCATACAAATTTTCAAACTTCAATTCACTCAGACGCACCGTCAGCAGCTCAAACAGTCAACAGACGACCCGTTTGACCAAAAAAGTCAACTGACAGTCAAAAATGAAATTTTTTGTCAAAGTCCATATTTTGTCAAAGGATTCAACATTTGATCATTGGATGATCACAATTCATCAAGGAAAGATCAAAAATCAACAAAACCCTAAGATTCAAAATTAGGGTTTTTGCCTGAAAAGTCAACTCAACTTTGACTGATCATAACTCTCTCATCCTTCATCCAAAAAATGTCAACCAAAGCTCATTTTGAAGGAAATTCAATTATCTTTCAAATGCAATTGATCCCATGGTCATAGCATTCACCATTTGAAAAATATGGCCAAAGACATTACAGGTCATTTTCAAAGTCAACAAAAAGACACTTTTTTCAAATGGACACACAAGGAGAACCAAAAATCATTTTGATATGAGACCAAAGACATTGGTTAGAGGACTCTTTGAGGTTTCCAAAAAGTGCAAGATCTCCTTCATATGACAAAAATTGAAGGATTTACACCTTGTTGAAGTTGGCTAAATTTTGGGAAAATGCATGAAATCAACATTGCTCAAAAATGTTTTTTTTCCAAATGAGTCCAAGTTTTTATGGTCCAAACATCTTTGCCATGTTACTATGGGCCTCCCACGACCAAGACAAAGCCCACATCTTTATTGGCCATTTTTTGCATAATTTTATCTTACTTTAAGATTAAAATTAAAAGGAAAATGCATGGATAATGGTTGCTTGGCCTCCAAGTATGACTCACTTCAAGGAATCTTCATTTTTTCTGCAAGAATTGAAGAGCAAGACAAGAGCATTGAATGGAGTCAAGCTTGGTCAACAATTCAAAGATTTTTAATATTTTAAAAATCAAACTTTCAACAAAGACAACAAAGCTTCTTAGCTTGAGTTCCAAGCAACTTTGGGCTATAAAAGAAGCATCATACATCCACAATAGAAGGACAGACGAGGGGGACACACGAAATAGGGCAAGAGTATAGCAAGAAATATCACAAAAATTCTCAAAATTTGCATATACTTTGTAATTTTCAAATTCAAATTTCCAATCAATATCAATACCAATAAACACTTCTAATCATCTCCTCAAACATTATAGAGTAAGATTGAGCTCTAAATATAGACATATGAGAGTCGTATAAAGCACTTAAAGCTCTTCATGTACATATGAGTTTTATTTTCGTTTTTGTATATGCAACTAATTTCACTGCAAACTAACCACCCTAACATCCTTATGGGGACCTATATGTGTGATCTGGGCCTTAGCATGAGTGTTCCAACGTGAGGATCAGGCTCCACCATTAAAACGAGTCCATGAGTGTTTAAGCTTCATCTTCTTCGTATCCATAGCTAGGAGCTTCAAACCTTAAAACAAATGACATATTTGGATTCAGGACACTCTAATTAGTGGATCTGGGTCACTTGTTTCTATTGCTAACTCGTATTTTTTGCAGGTTCATAGGTTGTTAAAAAACTGGAATTTTAACGTCCAAATAGGGGAGGTTAAAAACCCCCGCTATTTGAAGCTGAAAACCTCACTTCTGGAGGTTGAAGACGACCACGCGTCCAAGCGTGGTTCGTCTGACTTTTCAGCGCGCCAAGGTGGCCCTTCCCTCAAATCTTATTCGCTGGTCAATCCAGCGTGGGCCCCTGCAAAGACTTTGAATCCCCTTGGATTCAGTGTACACCATCATACCATGCACCTACAAATCTGTGCCCTTGGATCAATCTCAAAGCCAATCCAACGCCTCACACATGCAAGCTCACCATGCTCCTTCATTAATTGCCACACCAGATCAGTATCCTTATATTTTTAATTTTATTTTCTATTTTTATTTTAGTTTCTTTGATAAATTAATTAAAAATAGTTAAAAACTTCCAAAAATTCCACAAAAAATATTTTAAACTTCTAAAATAATATATTATTTTATGAAACAAAAATATTTTATTTTTCTTCAAAATTTCAATATTTTTCATAATTAATTAGTATGTATTTGTATATTTGCTTATTAATTATTTTAATTAGTCAAAAAAAAATCATAAAAAAATTGTTCTTTGTGTTAAATATTGTTTATATATCATAAACTAATTTTGTACATATTTAGGATAATTTTATCATTAAGTCTTAATTATTTGTGTAATTATTTATATAATTATGTTTTAATTAACTTAAAAAATCCAAAAACAAATTTCAAAAATTCCAAAAAAATTAGTTTTGTTCTAAAATCAATTAACAAACATTTTGTACATATTTTTAAACTTATTTGCTAGGTTTAATCATATTTCCATCTTTTCTTTATTTTAAATTAATTAATAATGCATTAATTATATTTAAAATAAATCACAAAAATACAAAAATATGCCTTTTATTTCTTGCAATTTAAAATTCCTAGATAAATGTATAGGATGCCAAATTCATGTAAATAGGCTAGTTTACATTTCCCGCACAATCGATGTAATAGCGTAGATTTACTTTCTGCACTTTACATTTCCGCATTTTAATTTCCAGCACCCATATAAACTGCGTGTATGTCAAAGATAAAACTGAACCGTCAGATCACTAACTTCAAAGATAAATATCTGAATTCAATCACAATCACATTTGCACCTCCTAGGGTAACCCCTTTTCACTCTTTTCAAAATCAAAGTTACATTTCTACTGTTTCGAGTACAAAATCGAACCTTTTGTTTATATCCGACGAATGGATAGATTTTTAAAGGGAACAAGGATAAAGACCTCCTAACTCAGGGTAGACCTCCTAGTTTGCTTGCTCAAAATCAAAACAAACAAAATTCTCATACACTGTTGTTTTTTTTAAAACGAATTTTCCAAAAGACAATATTTTGTATACATCCAAACACGGATCATTACAAAATTAACGATCTTTTCAAAACATCTTTCGAAAGATAAACAAGCATTTGTATATATCCGCACAAGGATCATTACAAATTCTATTTGCAAAGGTATTTCAAAAACACAGGTAAAGCATTCCGAATCAATTGAAAAGTAAAGCAAATGAGCTAAGCAAACTAAAGAGCCCATGGATAACCATGGATACAAAGGGTGCTAACACCTTCCCTTTGTATAACCTACCCCCTTACCCAGAATCTCTCAAAGGTCTTTTTTCTGTTTCTTTTATAAACCTTTCCTTCATTGGATAAAATAAAAGGTCGGTGGCGACTCTGTAAACTTTTTCAAAAGTGACGCGAAAGCGTCCGATCGACAAAAAAAGAGTCAGTTCACGTATCCCACCCACGGAGGGGTATGGCCCGAAAGGACGGTCCACAGAACTGGCGACTCTGCTGGGGAATACAAATTCAAAATGTTTTCAAAAGGGGTTACCTTTAGAGTATAGATCATTTCGATGTTTTCAATTGTTTGATCTGATTGCTTTACTTTTTACAGGTTTGCTTGGGTACTTTGCTTGTGTGAAAGATTCTAACCCGAATCTCGAGATACCTTAAGTATATGACAATAGACCAAGGAAACTGTACGGCATGTACCGATACGGTTGATCTGGTAGTCATCGTTAGTGTGATACTTTGGTTTATACTGATGTCCCTTGAAAGCGATCAAGGAGTATATTAGGCTTCCGAAGTGTCATTAACACTAATTTGTCTTAGAACCTTTTAGTTGAACTTGACTTGTGGCCTATTAAGTGGCTAGCTTTGAAATTGATCGAAGCTAGTTATCCTCGAGGAATATTCTTGATCGGCCGTCCGAGCGCCGTATTGAGATGTTGTCTCCAAGGATCATAGAACCCGAATACTATTCTAGGACAGGTTTTCAACCAACTCAACTTCAGAGGGGAGGGTATCACCTATCAACCTCATGCAAACCTTTAAACCTAAGGCTATTGTTTGATTTGTTTTTGTGTGCCACATGTTTGCATCATAAGCACATCATTTTTCACTACACATTTCAAGGATCAAAGAGTTTACTTTTGTTTTTGCAGGTAATGGCTCCCGCCACCAGAGATTACATCCGAATCAATATCTCAACGGTGCCATCTGAACTCAAAGACTTGGTAGCAGAATTCCCCAGGAATGCTCAATTCACTGAAAAGCATGGTCACCTACTCCATTTGGTTACCTCAAAGTTTGAAGAAGACATGATACGGGTCCTGTTCCAGTTCTTCGACCCTGAACATCATTGCTTCACATTTCCTGATTACCAGTTGGTACCCACTTTGGAAGAATTCTCTGAATTAATTGGATTACCAATCCGAGATCAATTACCTTTCACTGGTTTAGAAAGAAAACCAAAACCTGAAGTCATTGCTGCTGCTTTACATCTGCAAAAGTCAGAAATCAAATCCAATTGGGAAACAAAGAGTGGAGTTGAGGGTTTGCTTGCCAAATTCTTACTGGAAAAGGCTCGACTACTGCTAGAAAACAAAAGTTATCCAGCTTTTGAAGAAGTTATGGCTCTTTTGATCTATGGGTTGGTTTTGTTCCCTAATTCCGACCAGTTCATAAGTGTACACATCATCAACCTTTTCCTAATTCGCAACCCGGTACCAACATTGCTGGGAGACATCCTACACTCTCTACACACTCGTACCACGAAGAAGCGAGGAACTCTCATGTGCTGTATACCACTGCTGGCTAGGTGGTTTACATGTCATCTTCCCCGATCAGTACTGAGAAATGAACAAAGAGCACAATGGTCTTACAGAATCATGTCTTTATCTCATTCAGATATCCGATGGAACAACTTCTTTCAAAGAGACATTACTATCATTGATCATTGTGGAGAATACCCTAACGTGCCACTCCTTGGCATTAAAGGAGGTATCACTTACAATCCCTCTCTAGCTCTACGCCAATTCGGATATGCAAGAAGCAACGGTCCTCATGACATGATTATCCGTGGCATTGTGTTTGATTACGAGAATGATTCTCACAGACACCGACGAAGATTCATACAGGCTTGGGACAGTGTCTATAGAATAGAAAGCAAAACTCCGGGGCAATGGAATTCTATTCCTATGGAACTTTACCTCAGATGGGTGCGTACTCATGCTCAAAAACTCATGATGCCCTATCCCGCTGTTCTACCTGTGACTATCGAATCAGAAGTCGAAGGTTACGAACCTCAAGTTATTCTACACCCGGATATGCCAACTGACTTGGAAGAGTTGCAAAAATCCTGGGTTCAACTCAAAGAGGAAAGAGACACCTTCAAAGAACACTGTCAGGACTATGAGAGAAGGCTATTCGAGCTCACCAGACAGCTTCAAGAAGAACAAAGAATCAACGCATTCCTGGGGACAAAGAAAAAGCGCCCACGGGAGACCTGAAAGATCATTTATTTTATTTTCTGTCTTGTAAGCCCAAATGAGGCAAAGAAAAAAGAATAAATTGATTAACTAACGTTTGTTGCTTCTTTAACAAATCTAGACTCTATGATCCTTGAAAACATTGCACACATGCATTCACATGCATTGCATTCACATTGCATTTCATACATTGCATTTCATACATTGCATTCATATACATTGCATACACATTGCATACATGGCATCCAGTCATACACATTACATAACAGGTTCTCATGACGGGTTTCTCATCTCTTCGCTGTTTATTTCAGTCAGAAGAGATGGAATCTGAGGCAAGCATCAAGAATCTCGAAGTACAGAATGCCCAAGTTCAAGTGGCAATTCTGGAACTGGCAAAGGGGCAACAAGAGCTGAAAGCCCTGATACTCAAGAAGAAGAAGAAGCCCAAAGAATCTGCAGGCTTGAGTTACCTGAGAAGGAAGATCAAGATCCCTGTCAAAAAGATCAAAAAGCCACCAATCCCTGAAATAGTCGGTGATGGTGAACAAGAAGATAATCAAAGCAACCAGGGTTCTGCTAAACCCTCTCTCTCTTCAAATGAAGAAGAAGATCATTCTGGAGACGAACAGGATGATGACAAATACCAACAGTTGGAGGATCGTATGAAAGCTATGGAAATACAAAAAATACCTGGCTTAGATTTCAATGATCCGGGACTCGTGTCGGATGTTGTCATCCCTCCAAAATTCAAAGTTCCAACCTTTGCAAAGTATGATGGAGTTTCTTGTCCAAAACTACATTTGAGATCTTATGTGAGGAAGATACAACCTCATACAACAGATAACAAATTGTGGATTCACTTTTTCCAAGAAAGTCTGTCGGGTACACAACTCGAATGGTACTACCAGCTAGAAAATACCAAGGTTCATACTTGGGAAGAATTAGCTGCTGCTTTTTACAAACAGTACCAATACAATGCTGATCTTACACCCACTCGTACTCAATTGCGAGGCATGTCTATGGGACCAAAAGAAAGTTTCAAAGAATATGCACAAAAGTGGAGAGATATGGCTGGAAGGGTTCAACCACCCTTATCTGATCGCGAACTAGTCGACATGTTCATGGGCACTTTAACTGGCCCTTTCTATAGCCATTTGCTGGGAAGTTCATCATCAGGTTTCACTGACCTAATACTGACCGGAGAACGTGTCGAAAGTGGCATTCGAAATGGAAAAATTCAAGTAGGATCCTCCTCTGGTACTACAAAAAGGCCCATCAGAAATGAGGTCAATACAGCGCAAATTCAGACAAGTCACAAAAGTGATCAGCATCAATCTGTAGGGGCAGTTATGATCTCCGCATCTGCACCTCAAAAAGATCAACAGCCAAAATATACGCATCGACCAGATGCACCAAGAAGAACTTTCACCAAAATCAACATGCCAATCTCTCAGGCATTGCAGCACTTGCTTAAAGCGGATCTGATCACATTAAGGGGTCCTCCGAAGAATGTCAATACTTCTTCTCTGAATTATCGCCCTGATGCAACATGTGCCTATCATTCAAACTGTCCAGGACATGACGCAGATCACTGCTGGGCCCTGAAAAACAAAATCCAAGACATGATAGATGCTGGAGAAATTGAGTTCGATCCTCCAGAAACTCCAAATGTCATCACAGCACCTATGCCAAAGCATGACAAAACTGTTAATGCTATCATAGACACAGTTTACATTTATGATGTGAACGAAGTATCAATTCCACTCCTCGAAGTCAAAAGAAAGTTCATCCAAGCTGGTTACTTTCCAGGTTGTGATCCCGACTGCTTTTATTGCTCACGCCAACCCAATGGTTGTGAAAATCTAAAGATGGGAATTCAAAAATACATGGATCGCCGTATCATTATGTTTGAGAGGCTCCCTTCTATGGACATGTTGGGCAAAGTCTTTGCCAACGGGATAAGAATGGAAGACGTCTCAGTGATCTCCAGCTTACCATTCAGAATCTCTACCAAGGCTCCATTCAAACTTTCTGCTACACTCAAAGTGGCATCAGTGGTCATTGCTAGACCAACTCCATTTCCATACTCCTCAGACAAAGCTGTCCCATGGGGATATGACACTAATGTTTACATTCATGGAGTTAAGCAGGATCCCTCGACTAAAGAGGACGCAACACTAACTACTTCAGCTGTAAGTAACATTGCAGGCACTAGCAAGATCACGAGAAGTGGAAGAATCTTTTCACCAGAAATTTCTCCAAATATTGCTGCTAGTCCAATCCAGGTTCCAATTCCTATTCCAGATATCAACACTCGAGGCAAAGAGCCACTGATCGAACCAGTTCAAAATCCGGTAGAGATCACTGCTGAGGATCCATCAAAGCAAGAAATGGACGAAATATTGAAAATCATCTGCAAAAGTGATTACAATATCGTCGAACAACTGGGGCATACTGCTTCAAAAATCTCAATGCTATCTCTGCTAAAGTATTCAGAAGCTCATGCTAAAGCTCTGATGAAGTTCCTTCAAGCTGCGCATGTGCCTCAAGAAATCCCAATCGACCAATTTGAGAATTGTGTCGCCAGTCTTACAGTGCCCAACGGTCTTGGTTTCTCTGATGTGGATCTAACTCCTGCTGGAAGAAATCGCAACAAGGCCCTGCACATCTCTATCGAATGCAACGGCACCACTCTGTCTCATGTGCTAATAGACAATGGTTCCTCTCTAAACGTGTTACCAAAGGTAATACTGGAAAAACTTGACTTCAAAGGAGTTGTGCTACAACCAAGTGATGTGGTTGTAAGAGCCTTCGATGGGTCAACAAGAACGGTGTACGGAGAAGTTAAGCTCCCAATCAGAGTGGGCTCTCAAACTTTCGATGTTATCTTTTCCGTAATAGACGTTCTTCCAACATACTCCTGTTTACTAGGACGCCCTTGGATACATGGGGCAAACGCTGTAACTTCTACCCTGCATCAGAAGTTAAAATACCCAGTAAAAGGAAAGGTTGTCACAGTCTATGGCGAAGAAGAATATATGGTCAGTCACTTGAGCAACGACAAGTATGTTGAGATGGAGGGCGAATCCATCGAAACTCCGTATCAAGCTTTTGAGGTTGTATCTCCAGATATCTCTACCACCAAGCATATTCCTGCTACTCCGGCTACAACTATGGCTTCTCTCAAAGATGCCAAAGCCATGATTGAACAGGGTGATCGCACAGTATGGGGACAACTCCCTGATATACCCTACAAGTCCGACAAGCTAGGTCTGGGCTATAATGGTGAAAATCAAAAGAATGATCAAAATCCTCGCTCTGAAGGGTTAATATCACACTTCGCCAGCCAAGAAGTAAACGCCATTGATGATGAAGGGACATACTTGAACCACATCATTCAGCCATATCCAGACGAAATTCCACCCATTACCATGGGAATGTGGGATGCTGTGGGAGGACCAAATGACGGTTACAACTACCAGTATATCACACCTCAGAATTCTTACATTGCTCTGGAAGATCTTACTCCAACAGAAGAGGGTAATCAAAATGACGGAAGTATCACAAGTCCCGTCACTCAGCAATATCAAAATCCACCCAAAGAAGTATGGGACACGCTAGGAGAACCCAGCGGCAAATACGACTATATGGTGAAATATTCCGCTCCTCCGAGCTTTTCAACTCCCATCAAAGACATTGTCCCGACTGGATGGGACGAACAGTACGACGACAACTTCGCTCTTGAAGAAGCCAGGAAGATGCCAAACAACGAAGGTTATTTTCTGTCACAGTACACTCCTTATCAGGATGCACAAGTCTCTATTCAAAACATCATTCCTACTGCATGGGACGGCCTTATCGAGCATCTCGCTCAGCCAATAAAGGGACCTCCACCTGGATTCTCATATCCAACAAATCATCCAACTTATCCTGAGGAATTACCTACGCATTTTCCCACTAGCGGAATCAATGCTACGGAAGACGAAAAGAACAACTGCAACTGGAACAGCTGGGTGCTCCCTGCTAACAACGGTGGATTGAACAACTGGAAAGCAGAGGATGTGATCTCCTTTGATCAGGAGTAAATGCCATTTCCTGTTTTCTTTGTGTATATTGTGCAAAGATAAAAGTGGTTCCTGAACAATCGAACCATGAGCTTGAAAGCCGTGTGCCTTAGCACAACGGTCCTTCTATAAAAAGGGTTTGTCATATCATGATTATGTGCATTCAATAAAATCATGGGATGCTTGCATGTTCAAAATTTTGTGATCCTTTTTCTTTCTTTATTCGCTTTCAAATAGCTATGTTTTTCTCTTCATACACACTCACATATCTACCATGCAGATTCACATACACGCTGGATCCAGTCAATAACGACTCTGCTATTGCCCGTCATGACTTTGAAAATCCGATCTACCAAACTGAGGACGAAAGTGAGGAAGATTGTGAAGTGCCAAGAGAAATTGCAAGACTTCTAGAACAAGAAGAAAAAGCCATACAGCCTCATGAGGAGCCGATTGAGGTCATCAACTTGGGCAGTGACGAAGAAAAGAAAGAGGTCAGAATTGGGGCTGACTTAGAAAACAGTGTCAAGCAAAGACTGATTCAATTGTTGCAAGACTACGCCGAGATATTCGCCTGGTCTTATCAAGATATGCCTGGCCTTGACACGGACATTGTAGTTCATCGCCTGCCAATCAAAGAAGGAAGCACTCCGGTCAAACAGAGACTGCGAAGGAGTAAGCCTGATATGTCAAAAAAGATCAAAGACGAGGTTGAAAAACAATTCAATGCCGGATTCCTAAAAGTTGTAAGTTATCCTCCTTGAATAGCTAACATCGTGCCTGTACCCAAAAAAGACGGGAAAGTCAGAATGTGTGTAGACTACAGAGATCTGAACCGGGCAAGCTGTGGACCGTCCTTTCGGGCCATACCCCTCCGTGGGTGGGATACGTGAACTGACTCTTTTTTGTCGATCGGACGCTTTCGCGTCACTTTTGAAAAAGTTTACAGAGTCGCCACCGACCTTTTATTTTATCCAATGAAGGAAAGGTTTATAAAAGAAACAGAAAAAAGACCTTTGAGATATTCTGGGTAAGGGGGTAGGTTATACAAAGGGAAGGTGTTAGCACCCTTTGTATCCATGGTTATCCATGGGCTCTTTAGTTTGCTTAGCTCATTTGCTTTACTTTTCAATTGATTCGGAATGCTTTACCTGTGTTTTTGAAATACCTTTGCAAATAGAATTTGTAATGATCCTTGTGCGGATATATACAAATGCTTGTTTATCTTTCGAAAGATGTTTTGAAAAGAACGTTAATTTTGTAATGATCCGTGTCTGGATGTATACAAAATATTGTCTTTTGGAAAGTTTATTTTTGAAAAACAACAGTATATGAGAATTTTGTTTGTTTTGATTTTGAGCAAGCAAACTAGGAGGTCTACCCTGAGTTAGGAGGTCTTTATCCTTGTTCCCTTTAAAAATCTATCCATTCGTCGGATATGAACAAAAGGTTCGATTTTGTACTCGAAACAGTAGAAATGTGACTTTGATTTTGAAAAGAGTGAAAAGGGGTTACCCTAGGAGGTGCAAATGTGATTGTGATTGAATTCAGATATTTATCTTTGAAGTTAGTGATCTGACGGTTCAGTTTTATCTTTGACATACACGCAGTTTATATGGGTGCTGGAAATTAAAATGCGGAAATGTAAAGTGCAGAAAGTAAATCTACGCTATTACATCGATTGTGCGGGAAATGTAAACTAGCCTATTTACATGAATTTGACATCCTATACATTTATCTAGGAATCTTAAATTGCAAGAAATAAAAGGCATTTTTTTGTATTTTTTATGATTTATTTTAAATATAATTAATGCATTATTAATTAATTTAAAATAAAGAAAAGATGGAAATATGATTAAACCTAGCAAATAAGTTTAAAAATATGTACAAAAAGTTTGTTAATTGATTTTAGAACAAAACTAATTTTTTTGGAATTTTTGAAATTTGTTTTTGGATATTTTAAGTTAATTAAAACATAATTATGCAAATAACTACACCAATAATTACAACTTAATGATAAAATTATCCTAAATATGTACAAAATTAGTTTATGATATATAAACAATATTTAACACAAAGAACAATTTTTTATGATTTTTTGACTAATTAAAATAATTAATAAGCAAATATATAAATACATACTAATTAATTATGAAAAATATTGAAATTTTGAAGAAAAATAAAATATTTTTATTTCAGAAAATAATATATATTTTTAGAAGTTTAAAATATTTTTTTTGTGGAATTTTTGGAATTTTTTAAGTATTTTTAATTATTTTTGCAATAAAAATAAAATAAAAATAGAAAATATAAAAAGGATATGATCTGGTGTGGCATGATTGAAAGTCCATGGTGTGGATTGCTGGATCAGGCGCGTTGGATGAAGAACTGATGGAGATCAAAGGCCCAGATGCGTGGATACATGATGCACATGGTTTGAGGTTCAACATGTGATCATGCTGAAGTCAAGGGTTCAACGTGGGGTCCACGTTTTTTGACCAGCGAATGGGATGATTAGAAATTGCCACGCAAGCGGTCAAAATTTCAGCGCCACTATTCATCATCTTCTTCCTTGGTACCTGCGAAATTAGCTGCGGATTTACTTATGGAATTTCCTGCGGATTTTCCTTCAGATTTCCATGCTTTTTGAAAACCTACAAAAACAGCCATGAACGAAAAAGAAAAGGACCCAGACTGACTTAAAATTGTCTCCTGAACACGATGGTGGTGTTAGTTTTTCAATTCAAGCCTTGTAACTATGGATTCGAAAGGATTCAAGTATGAACACTCATGTTCAATGGTTAATGGTATAGGCTAATTTTCACGTGGGAGTTGGCATGTTAAGACCCAGATCATCTACATGGGACCTTATGAGCATGATAGAATGGTTAGTTTACATTGATATTAATTGTATATATGAAAACGAAAATTAAAGGCATATGTACATGAAGAACTTTGAATGTCTTATACGACTCTCATGTGCTTGTATTAAGAGTTTAATCTTACTCTATGATGTTGGAGAAGATGATTAAAAAGCTTGATTTGTATTAATATTGATTGGAGAATGAAATTTGAATTTTACAAAGTTATGGAATTTTGAGAGAATTTTGATGAGTTTCTTGACTATGCCTTCATATATTTCGTCTCTCCTCTTTGTCTCCTTTTGCTGAAGTATGATGCTTCTTTTATAGCCCAAAGTTGCTTGGAACTCAAGCTAAGAAGCTTTGTTGTCTTTGTTGAAAGTTTGATTTTTAAAATATTAAAAATCTTTGAATTGTTGACCAAGCTTGACTCCATTCAATGCTCTTGTCTTGCTCTTCAATTCTTGCAGAAAAAATGAAGATTCCTTGAAGTGAGTCATACTTGGAGGCCAAGCAACCATTATCCATGCATTTTCCTTTTAATTTTAATCTTAAAGTAAGATAAAATTATGCAAAAAATGGCCAATAAAGATGTGGGCTTTGTCTTGGTCGTGGGAGGCCCATAGTAACATGGCAAAGATGTTTGGACCATAAAAACTTGGACTCATTTGGAAAAAAAACATTTTTGAGCAATGTTGATTTCATGCATTTTCCCAAAATTTAGCCAACTTCAACAAGGTGTAAATCCTTCAATTTTTGTCATATGAAGGAGATCGTGCACTTTTTGGAAACCTCAAAGAGTCCTCTAACCAATGTCTTTGGTCTCATATCAAAATGATTTTTGGTTCTCCTTGTGTGTCCATTTGAAAAAAGTGTCTTTTTGTTGACTTTGAAAATGACCTGTAATGTCTTTGGCCATATTTTTCAAATGGTGAATGCTATGACCATGGGATCAATTGCATTTGAAAGATAATTGAATTTCCTTCAAAATGAGCTTTGGTTGACATTTTTTGGATGAAGGATGAGAGAGTTATGATCAGTCAAAGTTGAGTTGACTTTTCAGGCAAAAACCCTAATTTTGAATCTTAGGGTTTTGTTGATTTTTGATCTTTCCTTGATGAATTGTGATCATCCAATGATCAAATGTTGAATCCTTTGACAAAATATGGACTTTGACAAAAAATTTCATTTTTGACTGTCAGTTGACTTTTTTGGTCAAACGGGTCGTCTGTTGACTGTTTGAGCTGCTGACGGTGCGTCTGAGTGAATTGAAGTTTGAAAATTTGTATGATGGTACTTTGAGATGTATGGATGTATATGAAATCCATTTGAGCTCTCAAAACTTGTTGCTCCTGTTAAAACAAGAAAAACCCTGATTAGGGACTGTCTGTATAGGAGGCAGTTAAGCGTACCTGATTTTTGTGCAGTGTTGAGTTTCTGCTAATCATGTGATATTCAGAAGACTTCTAACACAAAAATCTTGGAAATTTGAATTGTGAATGATTGATTTGATTGATTGTACAAATCACTGTGAATTGTACTGTCTGCAGTTTGTCTGTCAACCGACTGTTCGTGTACTGAAGCAGCAGTTAAAGTGAAAAATCAACCGTCAAAGTTAATTTTCTTTTTTTTTTTTGTTGTTATTTTTGTTTTTGTTTGGTGTGAAGCATGAAAATTTATTTACATGACTTGTTAGAAAACAGAAACATAATAAATAACTGATATTTACGGTATGCGGGCAAAATTACCGATAATAACCTGAAAATTGTTAAATGCACAGAAATAGAAATATTTGACTGGCAGAAACACACAAAATATTATCTTAGTAATTAAGCAATATTATGACAAATAGTACAACATTTAATACTGACAGTATAAATATTACATACTATTGAACAGTACGATGAATAGACGGTACGTTTAAGAAAATAAGAAACACGGCAAACTTTAAAAATGACGGTTGATGAACCATGCTATGATCAATAACATGTAGAGGATTGGGAATGCAACCATTGCAGGTCCACACTTCTCAGGACTGTGTAGGCAGAAGAAAGTCATGATCACCGTAGCAATGGTGATGACTGTAAGAAACAGTGTCTCTATCCATTTTGCCATTCTTGCTAGGAAAGAAGAAAGAAAATGGATGATGAAGTAGAAATTTGAAAGATGATTTAGAATTTGATGTGAGATTTGTGGGAAGAATGAGAGGTATTTATAGAATGGAAAGATGATAGAGACGTTGGGGAATGATGTGATTCCGTACAAAAGGAAATTTGAGTGGTAGTGAGATTTGAAAGAAAGTGTAAGGTATTGTTGGGAAAAGAGAGATGGATAGAATAAAGTTGAGATTTGAATTTGAAAGGATAGATTTGAAAAGATTTTGAAAATAATGGAATATAGCACAAAAGTTAGTGGGAAAACAAAAACAATTGTTACCAGTACAGTGTGAGTTTCCTGCTTTTGCGCCTGCAAAAAGATTTAACCCTGCATGAACTGTGTTAGTACTATTTATCTGTAAAATAAATAAATAGTATTTGTGAAGTAAAGAACAGTATTTGGCGTTTGCGTAAGAATAAATTCCACTGTAAGCCAAGTTACTGTGTAAGAAAAATTCTGAAAACCAAGTTCTTCATATGTCAGGATATTTTGAAAAAATCCATGTTTATATGAGACTCTTAATTTTCATATTGAAACTTTCCTGAAAAAAGAAGTGGGCAAATTTTGGGGTATAACACAAGCCCTAAAGATGATTTCCCTTTACCGCACATCGATGTACTAGTTGACAATACCGCACAATGCAAGGTATTCTCCTTTATGGACGGATTCTCAGGGTACAATCAAATCAAGATGGCACCCGAAGACATGGAAAAAACAACCTTCACAACTCCCTGGGGAACCTTTTGTTACAAAGTAATGCCCTTTGGTCTAAAAAATGCTGGAGCTACCTACCAACGAGCAATGGTAACACTATTTCATGATATGATTCATCAGGAAATAGAGGTGTATGTCGATGACATGATCGCAAAATCCAACACCGAAGAAGAACATTTGAGTCATTTACACAAGCTGTTTGACAGACTCAAGAAATACAGATTGCGACTGAACCCGAACAAGTGTACCTTTGGAGTAAGATCCGGTAAACTCTTAGGTTTCATCGTCAGCAGTAAAGGTATTGAGGTTGATCCTGCCAAGGTCAAAGCCATTCGAGAAATGCCTATACCCCGTACCGAGAAACAAGTCAGAGGATTCTTGGGACGTCTAAACTACATAGCCAGATTCATTGCCCATATGACTCCTACTTGTGTGCCAATCTTCAAATTACTGAAGAAAGATCAAGTGGAAAGATGGAATGACAAATGCCAGTTAGCCTTTGATAAAATCAAAGAATACCTTCAAAAACCGCCAATCTTGTTACCTCCTGTGGAAGGCAGACCTCTGATAATGTACCTAACTGTGTTAGAAGATTCAATGGGGTGTGTACTCGGACAACATGACGATTCCGGTCGAAAGGAGCACGCAATCTACTATCTTAGCAAAAAGTTTACCGATTGTGAAACAAGATACTCACTACTCGAAAAAACTTGCTGTGCCTTAGCATGGGCGGCTCGCCGACTAAGACAGTATATGCTAAATCACACCACTTTCCTGATCTCCAAGATGGATCCAATCAAATACGTGTTCGAAAAACCTGCTCTCTCTGGAAGGATTGCAAGATGGCAAATGATCCTAACAGAATACGACATTCAATACACTTCGCAAAAAGCAATCAAAGGAAGTGTGGTAGCTGATCATTTAGCTCATCAAGCAGTAGATGATTATCAGGCATTGAACTTTGACTTCCCAGACGAAGACATTATGCTAGTCAATGACTACAAACAACCAGGATCCCGATGGACTATGGTTTTTGACGGAGCTTCTAATGCGCTCGGCAATGGCATCGGAGCTGTGATCATTTCCCCCACAGGAGGTCATACACCCTTCACCGCCAGATTGTGTTTCAATTGCACCAACAATATAGCCGAATACGAAGCATGCATTCTGGGTCTCAAAGCTGCAATTGATCTAAAAATCAAATTCCTTGAAGTCTACGGAGACTCGGCCTTGGTAATCTACCAAGTCAAAGGGGAATGGGACACAAAGCACCCAAATCTAATTCCATACAAAGAACATGTGTTGAGTTTGATTCCTTACTTCGAGGAGATCACTTTCGAACACATCCCACGCGAAGAAAATCAACTAGCTGATGCCTTAGCTACCATGTCATCCATGTTCAAAGTCAATTGGGACGACGAAGCTCCTATGATCACCATTTACAGGCAAGACGAACCAGCCTATTGCAATGAGATCGATACCGAACAAATGGAAGACAAATCATGGTTCCATGAAATACAAAGGTATCTCGAAACCCAGGAGTACCCTGAAGGGGCATCTATTAACGACAGAAAGTTTCTAAGGAGATTTGCCTCCAAATTCTTCCTAAGCAATGGAACTTTGTACAAGCGCAACCATGACTCGACTTTACTTCGTTGCGTAAACAAGAAGGAAGCAGAACAAATCATGGAAGACATACACAATGGTACCTTCGGTACTCATTCCAACGGACATACAATGGCTAAAAAGATCTTGAGAGCAGGTTACTACTGGTCTACCATGGAGACAGATTGCCATCATCATTCCAAAACTTGTCACAAATGCCAGATATATGCCGACAAAGTGCATGTACCTCCAGTTCCATTAAACGTTCTGACGGCTCCTTGGCCTTTCGCAATGTGGGGTATTGATATGATTGGAGAAATCAAACCTACTGCTTCCAACGGACATCGCTTTATCCTGGTCGCTATTGACTACTTCACAAAGTGGGTAGAGGCAGCTTCATATGCTTCTGTCACCAAGAATGTGGTAGCCAGGTTTATCAAGCACAATCTCATTTGTCGGTACGGCATCCCCGAAAGGATCATCACTGACAATGGCACGAATCTAAACAACAAAATGATTACTGAACTCTGCACGCAGTTCCAGATCAAACATCATAATTCTTCTCCATATCGACCAAAGATGAACGGCGCTGTCGAAGCCGCCAACAAAAACATCAAGAAAATCATACAAAAGATGACAGTAACCTACAAAGACTGGCATGAGATGTTACCTTTTGCTCTTCATGGTTATCGCACATCTGCGCGTACTTCAACAGGGGCAACTCCATTCTCGTTAGTCTACGGTATGGAAGCAGTTCTCCCAATCGAAATCCAGATTCCTTCCTTAAGGATCATGAAAGAAGCCGATCTAGACGAAGACGATTGGATTCAAACTCGATTCGACCAAATACACTTGATCGATGAGAAAAGACTTGCAGCTATCTGTCATGGCCAGCTATACCAAAAGCGCATGATCAAAGCATTCAACAAGAAAGTCAAAAGTCAAGCATACCAAACTGGTGGCTTGGTTATCAAACGCATCATCTTACCACAAGGTGATCCCAGAGGCAAATGGACCCCCACCTACGAGGGACCATTCATAATCAAGAAAATATTCTCCGGCGGTGCCATGTTGCTTACCACCATGGATGGCGAGGATTTCCCACACCCTGTGAATGCGGACATAGTCAAAAAGTACTTTGCTTAAAAAAAAAAAATACAGCTCGCTAAGTTGAAAACCTGAAAGGGCAACTTAGGCAAAAATGAGCGTCTCGGTGGATTGAAAACCCGAAAGGGCGATCCAGGCAAAAATTAGAGACAAAACAAATACAATCCCGGTAGGCTGAAAACCTGAAAGGGCAGCCTAGGCAAAAATTAGGGAATAAAGCATACAACTATGTCCCGCTCAGCTGCCTACTCACCGACAAGGTTCAACACCTCAAAGACACCGATCAGTCCAATCACTTTCTTCCAACAAGTGAGGGATGAGATGCTCGAAGACAGATTGGCAATAGCAGAATTGAAACTTGACTGGATCGTTCTCACATAGCTATTTCTTTTCATAAATACTTTTCAAAACTTTCTGACAATTTCCTACTTCTAGGATTGTTGTCTCCCTATACTAATCCGCCTATCACGGCACCTTTTCAAAAATCAATGCAGCTTATAACTAACATTTTCATTTTTTCTGTTTTGAATACGCGAGCATCCCAATGATATTTTGAATGAACATATGCATTTGAATATGATTGATGTTTACCAGGAAAAACAGGAATAGCATTCCGGACATGTCCCAATTATTTGGACATTATCCTAAACCAGCATCAGAAGGAAGTTTCCCCAATGGAGACACATTCCTCAACAAATCCCTCAAAAAGATTTTTCTTTCGAAAGAAGTCTTATTCCCCAGCAGGGTTGTTCCAGATTACTGTCTTCAGAAGGTGTGATCTCCGCACCCAAACTTGGTCAGATAGTGCATCGGAGGATTATGCATCTTCCTCATTCCCACTCCAAAGGGCGTCACAGTCCGAACTCTCAAAACTACTGTTCATCCCCGAGCAGTAATCAAAGATCCTTCAATAGAACATCCTGGTTCTCAAAGAATTTCCCCAACCCAGGGTACTCAAGCGAGACAGAAGATCATCAACAACCACGATGCCTTCACTTCCAAATGGCTAGCAGGGATTTATTTTCCCAATCACAATGCCTTCATTTCTTGACGACTAAGCTGGGATTTATTTTCCCAATCAGGAGCTTGACACGCTCTAAGCTGCATAAACCATGCATCACATTCACACTCATATTCACATTCACAATCATGCATCATACGCATATTCATACACAACATAACTTGCATATTTCTCCTCTAGCTCGAGGATCTCATATCATACATGCATCATAGACATCGCATATTATTAACTTGATTTTTCAGGTAGACAGATGTCTTCAGCAAAGATGTTCTCACTCACATGCAGTGTTCATCCTGAATCTTATTCAGACAAGCAGTCCTTTCAGATACAATCAAACCAAAGATTCACTCTGAAGAACTCTCATTCTCAACTCATTTATCATCTAACATTGCTAGTCTAAGGCGATACCTCAGACGGTTCCAGAACGATCTAGCATTTCAGATCTAAGGCGATACCTCAGACGGTTCCAGAACGATCTAAGGCATTTCAGATCTAAGGCGAAGACCTCTAGACGGTTCCAGAACGATCTAACATTGCAGATCTAAGGCGAAACCTCAGACGGTTCCAGAACGATCTAACATTGCAGATCTAAAGTGATACCTCAAACGGTTCCACAATGATCAACTTTCAAATCCTTCATCAAGATATAATCAACAGATTCATTCTGATGAACAAACCATCAACACATTGTCCAGGTGGCATCCGAAAGCCCATCTCAGGTAATGTTTCAATCTGCCAACAACATTTCACAGACAACATTCAAATGCAACTTCCAACATCTCTGCTGATCAAGGTAAGTGCAAATTTTCAGGGCATCTATTTATTCAATCATCTTCTACCTTCAGATTTCAGACAATCTCTTCAGGTTTAAGAAGATTGAATAGGGGCAACTGTTATACCCCAAAATTTGCCCACATCTTTTTTCAAGAAAACTCCAATCTGAAAATTAAGAGTCTCATATAATCATGGATTTTTATTTCAAAATATCCTGACATATGAAGAACTTAGTTTTCAGAATTTTTCTTACACAGTAACTTGGCTTACAGTGGAATTTATTCTTACGCAAACGCCAAATACTG